>NC_048409.1:23723441-23799847 GCF_013103735.1 Etheostoma cragini
ATGGATGCTCCCCTACCTCCCAGGGAGCCCACCCCACCCCCCCATTCAGCGCCTGAGGTGCCCGCCTACCCTGCACCCCTCCCTGACCCTGTTCCCACCTCTGCTCCACAAGACAAAACAGACAAAAAAATCACAGAGGCAAAGGAGAAGGAGTTGGTGAAAGAGAAGGAACCTAAAGCAAAGGAGGCAGCTGCACCTCCTTCCACTAACGGTGTCGCAGAGGTGGAGCCCAAAAGCCTGACGATCATGTTGCCACCCAGTCATCTGGAGACTCTGGAGTCTCCCATTGCACAGCCAGAGGAGCTACGCCTCCCCAATGGCCTGCCACTGCCAGACCCTCAAGACCCCGAGGTGCCTGCCACCAGCCCGACTGAGTGTGACGACAGCCCCATTGCTGAGCCTGACATTTGCGAGCAGTCTGTCATACAGACCTCCGCAGCTATCATTCAGGCAGCAAGTACACCTTTGTTCCAAGCCTCACCTGCCCCTGTTGATCAGCCTGCACCCGCTGTCCAGGAGATTTTTGCTGAGCCAGCCGTCCAGGCCGCACCTGCCCAGCCTGAGGTACAATACACGGTTCCTCCAGTCACCCTGGACATCAAAGAAGACACCCCAGTGCCCCAGTCCACCGCCAAGGAAGAGAAGCCATCTCCTGCAGCGCCTGTTTCTATAGTTGACAGCACCCCAGAAACTGTGCCCACTCCTTCCTCTCCCACAGCAGAGGAGAGGGAGGACACCCCTCCTCCCCAGACAGTCACCCCTGCCCTTGTAGAAACTACAGGTCAGTTGGTTACAACATTCTAACATATTTAATAGTTTAGAATTGTAGTCTCTTCCATCATAAAAAACCTTCCTTGGCAAGACTCTTCTGTCAGATGTTTGAATTGATCTGAGGCTGATTGTGGTCGTCTTCCTTTCTAAAGCCGCTGTGTCTGTGCCAAAGAAAAAGAGGAAGATGAAAGATCTTAACAAAAAGGAGGCAGTGGGAGACCTCCTTGATGCTTTTAAAGAGGTATGTGTGCAATAATCCATTTATTTACTTTTTCTGTCCTTACAATTGCTTTAATTAGCCTAATGTTACTCAATGTTAACAGAGGCAAAGACACAGACTTGAACCTTGATTTAATTGAGCAGCTTTTTCTGAATTTTAATGTAGCCCCCCAGGATGGTTATATTTAACCATATATATAACCACTCTCCCATCTTTAAACCAGGAGCAAGTAGTGGCTGCGCCGGAGCCCGAGCCAACCCCAGTCCCAGCAGCAGAGACCAAGCCCCCTGCTGCTTCCCCACCTGCCCCAGAGGAGGCAGACCTGACTTGGGAGGACAAAGAGGACAAAGAAGACAAGCAAGACGCTGAGAACATTAAGCCAGATTCTAAGCAGACTGACACTGACAAGAAGTACCAGTACAAAGAGGGTTGGTCTCCAATACCTTTCAGTGTGAACAATGATCTTATGTCACTTACATCCATGACTTGGCAATGTGTCAGTTGACTAATCTTACATTTGCTTTTTTGAAAACGAGGGAGTGGCATTTTACATAATGTGCCCCTGATATGATATGAGTGTTCGGTCAAAAATGATAGTTATGTTATGGCAAAGCGTCATTTTTTTTAACAATAAGCACAAGAAGAAGATTGAACAAAAACATTTTTAAAATGCAGGTGGCTTTAGTTAATTGTAGGTCATGGCTCTTTGCCTTCTGGCAACTTTGTTCAAGTATATGAACACATAAACACAGTTAATTTAACATCTGCCTTCAAACTCAAAGCAAACGATAGAAAATTATTTCAGCTGCTTTTTTAAGATTGCCAATCATTAAATAGTAACTCTTGTACCCACAGATAAACCTTGTCTTACACAAAACAGAGATTACATATACTGTAGAAGACATTTTCTGACCTATCTGCCACCTTGTGGACATTTTCAGGCATGACAGCATCAACAGTTACACAGACCTAGACCTTATTTTCTCTCCTTTATTAGAGTAAAGCTTGGTTGTGTAGGGAGTATTACGTCTCTGACACTATGTCCCATTTTCATTCTGAGTTGATGAGATGAGTTGACTGAGGGAAGTATAACTCAAACAACAAATGTTTTCATTAAAAGAACATCATGGTCATTTTTTGTTTTGGTTTCTATTTCAGAACAATGGAAGCCAATCGACCCAGAGAAGAAGAAGCAATATGACCGAGAGTTTCTTCTGGGCTTCCAGTTCATCTCAGCCAGCATGAACAAGCCTGAGGGCCTACCAGCCATCAGTGATGTTGTCTTAGACAAGGTGCAACCTCTCATACTAAAGACATACAGTCTTAAATAGTTTGTTTATATTATGTAAATGTCTTTTTTTTATGTTTGATTTTCTCTTGAATTGCCTCAGTGTGATGTAACTGGCGCTGTTTAGATACACTTGTCCCCATGTTGAGAAAAAGACCTAGATCCTTCCAGTCAGTGAAAGTTATTTTTGCTAGGTGTTTGATCACCACAGAAGCACTGATGGAATGTAACTAATAGCCCTGTGACTAGAAATATAAAAATATCAAAGGTTGACAGAATTACATCTTAGCAATTCTCTGAATAATTGCTAATTTTTGTTTTTTAGGCTAATAAGACACCTCTGCGTCAACTGGACCCCAGCCGTCTAACAGGAATGAATTGTGGCCCTGACTTCACACCCTCCTTTGCAAATCTTGGCAGGCCTGGCATGGGAGGAGGAAGTAGAGGACCAGTAAGTTATACATTTTCTTAGTGTGTTTCAAAAGCTCTGCACTTGACGTTTATAGTCGATAAATAAAATGGTCATCCCCTGTCTCTTCTCAGCCGCCAGGTATGGGCATGGGAGTTGGTGGTCCACGTCGCTCCCAGCAGATGCAGAGGAAAGAGCCAAGGAAAATCATCACCACCATGTCACTCGGTGACGATGTGCAGCTGAACAAGGCGGAGAAGGCTTGGAAACCTACAGTGAAAAAAGTAGTTCACAATCGTGCAGTAGAGGAGCCTGAGAACGATTCAGAGCATGCTAAGAGTCAGGATCTGTTTAAACGGGTTCGCGGCATTCTCAACAAACTGACTCCCCAAAAGTTTCAACAGCTAATGAAACAGGTGACGGAACTGACTATTGACACTGAGGAGAGATTGAAAGGAGTCATAGATCTTACCTTTGAAAAGGCCATTTCTGAACCGGACTTTTCAGTGGCCTATGCCAACATGTGCCGCTGCCTTATGGGGGTAAGTGATACTACACACTTTGCCACATGGAAATATGTGTTGAGTGAGCTTGAATACTTACTCTTTGACTGAAGGTGGTTCACTCCTGCAGTTGTGCACAGAGCTATGATATGTGTTAAATGATAAACTAAGTTAATTTCATTTCTAATAAGGCATAAGCCTGCATGATGATGTTTACATTTATAAACCTCAGACTGTTTTGTTGTAATTATACTTTTTTTGGACACAAAACTAAATTCATAAAACACAAGCATATATTTTTTCATAATTAACTTTTTCTATGAATTCCACCTTTTTTTGAAAAATACTTTTTGAAGATGAGAAACATTTTACTTGACCTGCTGGATAAAGATTCCTAAGACACTATTATTCAACAAAGAAAACAATCCTCATTCTTGAAGCCTTTTCTTTAATCAATGTAAAGCATAAAATGCTTCCATTAAAACATCAACATATATACCACTTTATTATATGTAACTTGTTCACACAATCGCACTCTCCTTACAAGCTTTTAAAAGCGGTCAGAAGGACTTTTTCTTGTCCGAATTTTTTGACCACTGAGCTCATAACATTCTGTGATACTGGTGATTCTTGGCTGGTTGACAGATAAAGACTACCTACTACTAGACAACAACATGGCTGCCTAACTCTATAACACACTTTTAAAATAGAGTTAAAGAAACTTGCAGCCAAGCCACATTTAAGCTACAAACAACCCATAAAGCAACACTCTTTTAATGTCATAGGCTCACTCTGTAACACACAAACCAGTACCTGCTCCATTATCTTAATGCATCTGGACCCCTAACAAATATGTTGTCAGCATCAAGGACCGAGGTAAAAAGTAGACACTTTTGAAAATTCAGCTTACTGCTGAAAAACACCTCAACAGAAATTAGAACAGTCGGAATGACGTTTTAATGCAGGTAGTTGATCTTAGATATTTACCAACAAATCATTTAAAACGGGGAAAATAGTTAAATGAAGAAACACTAAAAATAGTGGAAGAATTTCAGTGATGTATTTATATTTTAGATTACTTCCAAAATATGTTTAAAAAAAGAAAAGGCTGGAAAATTATAATATCCATTGTCAGAGTCTTGTGATGAAGTTAGTGCCACATATCTGGGCTACTGATCTAAGTGATAGGATTGCAAAACTAAGGACTGAATTACACATAAAAATGTTACACACTCTTTTCCTGTTCTTTTTTTAATGTAAGTTTTCTCTTCTCTGTTCAGCTTAAAGCCGAAACCACAGAGAAGCCAGGAAACACTGTGAATTTCCGCAAGCTGCTGCTAAATCGATGCCAGAAGGAGTTTGAAAAAGATAAAGATGACGACGAGATCTTTGAGAGGAAGCAGAAAGAGCTGGATGCTGCCTCAGTGGTATAGTACTACCTAATAATATATAGTTTGGGGTCTTCATTTAAACCAAAAAAAACGAGTCAAGTTGGTAGATAAACTTGGGTATATGGTGGGAAGTTTTCAAAAGTGAACATCTATCAATAGGAAGCCACTATGCAAAGATTTTTCATACAGCTAACTATCCCTCGTCACAATTTCCTTTTGTTGTCGTACTTTTCTATATGACATTGTTTCTCTGGTAGGCGGAAGAGAAACAGCGGCTCAGCGATGAGCTACAACAAGCTAAAGACCAGGCCAGGCGGCGCTCACTGGGCAACATCAAGTTCATTGGTGAGCTGTTCAAGCTTAAAATGCTCACAGAGGTCATCATGCATGACTGCATAGTAAAGCTGCTCAAAAACCATGACGAGGAGTCCCTGGAGTGCCTGTGTAGACTGTTGTCCACTATTGGCAAGGACCTAGACTTTGAGAAGGCCAAGGTACAACACACACACAGTGTTAGTGTGATGAAAGGGAAATTGTATTCATAAGTGCACACATCACATATAGGAATTCATGCTAATGAATGTGCAGTTGGATTGTGTTTTAATTTAATATTGTAAATGTAGTGTATGAAATGGACTCACCAAACAGTTGTGGTCATCCCCAGCCTCGTATGGACCAGTACTTCAATCAGATGGATAAAATAATAAAGGAGAGGAAGACCAGCTCCAGGATCCGCTTCATGTTGCAGGATGTGCTGGACCTTCGACGGGTAAAGCATAAACAACATGCACACATTACACACATGCTAAAAAGTAATTGCTGCATATTACTTAATACAATGAAGTACACCCTTTGCCAATCACCAAAGGATTAGTGTTCTTCAAGGTTGAATCCTGTCTTTATTTTGCATGATCATGTTTCAGTAAATGTTTGAGTTTCACTTTGTGAGGATTTCAGTGTAAAGTGTTTCTTTTAAGGAATGCTGCAGTTTTGTAGTTAGGCCCCCAGTCCCGCCCACACAGTGTTACAAAACTTGCTGTCTTTGGTGCTTTTACAAGCCAAAGTCAGCAAATTTGCCCAATTTAACTGTCACACACACACACACACACACACACACACACACACACACACACACACACACACACACACACACACACACTTTGTTCATTCCTTTCTAGGTAAAAGCTGAAGAGAAAGGTTAAGAGTCAGGATGTTGATCTCCTGATCTATTCCAGATCTAGTCTCTCCCATGTAGGGATGTCATGAGAACTGATACTTAGTTAACAAGTTGATGCCAAAATTCTGAAACGTGACTACCACGTGATTACCATAGATAACCTAGGTACTGGGATGCAATTCTTCCGGACCTGACGGGAACAGCATAAAAGTGTTAGTTTGCTACGTGCCAAAAAAGAATGTCTACCAGTATAGAAGAAAAGTGAATAGCTTTTCATCTCTATGATGCTAGTCAACTTTAACCAGCCTGGTTCTGTGTGAATAAACAACAGCAGAGAGAAACAAACTTAACATACCAGCTGTTGGAAGGTTAACTCATTAAAGATAACACCTTATGCTTCTAGTTGTGTGGTAATGCCGGGCTTTGGAGCTGTGGGTCGATCAGCTACCACTACAAATAAAATGTAATTCTGTGTGAAACACTAAACATATTATTAGCCTTATGCTGAAATACACATTATGAAGGAGTTTATTTTGAGGTACACGGGATTTTTATTTTATTTTTTCTCGTGGTATATAATTGGTCGTGGAATTTCACTGGTATTGGTATCGACTACTACATTTCTGGTATTGTGACATCCCTGCTCCCACTAACATCATAGTGAAAATAGGTATCCATTATCACCACTTGTAAGTATTTATACACCTAGATGTCTTTGTATCACCTGTCAAAATGAGAAATACTTCAGTACAATTAGAACAGTAGGTCAGTGTGATGAGTCTACTACGCCTGTTGCATATTCTTTAAAATGTGAAGTTACAATGTCTTTGGCGGCACCTATGGCGATAAGCTTGCAGGTTTGTTTTTGAATCTCACTTCCCAAACCGCTTGCATGTTTTCATGGAAATGTCGCCACATACATCCAGTTCCTAATTCTGCAAATGCAGGGCTTTCATCATCTATTTGACAATGTATAGTGACTTAACAGAAATGTATTTAAATTAAGATCTTTAAGATTTACCTTAAGTTGTATAGTAGGCATTGGTGATATGGACATAAGAATTACCCTAATACTAATAATATTATCTATTAATAATAATAGATTTTTTAACCTCAATTGACATTATATTTTCCCATCCAAGACCTCCAGAGAAGACAAATCATGTCAAATATAGAACTGTCTATGTAATCACTCACATCTGCCCTGTACTCCCAATCTGTCCCTCCATCCCTTCCCAGAACACCTGGGTGCCCCGGCGAGGCGATCAGGGACCCAAGACCATAGACCAGATCCACAAAGACGCTGAGCTGGAGGAGCACAGGGAGCATATGAAGGTTCAGCAAGCCCTAATCTCCAAGAAAGATACGGGAGGCGGCCCTGGAGGCAGGATGGGGGGAGGAGGTTCTGGGGGTCGTGGGGGCCCTCACACCCAAGGCCGTGGTGCTCCTCCCCAGGACGAGGGCTGGAATACAGTGCCCATCTCCAAGAACCGGCCTATTGATGCCTCTCGCCTTAGCAAAATCACAAAGGTAGGGGAGAGAGGCCAGTGTTAATATGCATGAGTTATTAACCTGTTGGATGACGCTGCACACATTTAATTAGTTAAACTATCAACGGCAGCAAATTCATACTTAGCCTGTTTTATAGTTTTAGCAGGTAGTATGTATTTAACCAACAGTTTCTTCTTTCAGACTCCTGTTCTTGACTTCAACAATCAGTTGCTTGCCCCAGGAGGTAAAGGAACATGGGGGAGCTGGGGTAAGGGCAGCAGCGGTGGCACCAGTGCCAAACCTGCAGATTCTGGTAGGTGTCCCATACTGATGTGATGATTATACATAATGTATAAATAATAATACTAATATTGTTGAGCACCTTTAAAGCAGAAACTCAATATGTGCTTTGTTATGTACTTTGATCCCCAGGCCCAGAGCCAGGCGTCCGTCCCAACACCAGCACTCTGAACAGGTTCTCAGCCTTACAGCAGCCGTCATCCTCCTCAGGCTCTTCCCTGGACTCGGACAAACGAGTTCCTCAGAGGTGAGGAACAGGACACAATTATTGAAGCTTATTCAGAATCTCTACTGGCAAATGCACAGTGGGACCCTACAGAGTCAGTCAGTCTTTGTGTTATCTTTTCCTGACTCTGCTCTTCCTCTGTCCTTTTATAGAAACAGTTTGAGTCGAGAGCGCAGTGATCGCTTCGACCGCAATGATCGTGGCGGTGACCGATTTGAAAGACGGGATGAGCGGCGGGATGACCGTGATCGTAACAGACTTCAGGTCACCAAGCGCAGCTTCAGTCGGGAGAATGAGGAGCGAAGCAGGGAGAGAGAGCAGCGTGGGCCGGCCGATCCTGTCCGCAGAGTAGCGAGCATGACTGACGACAGAGGCAGCAGAGAAAGAGACAGAGCCAGGAGCAAAGAGAATGGTAGGACAGGTGACGTAGCTGTAGTGTAGATTTAAACTACATATTTAAATCTGAGAATAATCTACTGTGCTAACAATAGAATTCTCTGGAAATCCAAATTATCAGAAAATATGTTTTTATCGGCCATCTATAAACTCTGAACTACATACTATACTTAACAAAAAAAGGTTATACATCAAGAAAGCTTTTTACTTATGTTTTTTCTTTCAGCAAAAGTTAGGAAGAATTAAAATTTAAAAAATTGTGTTTTGTTTGAACAGTTAAGCGGGAGACAGCTGCCCCCTCTCCCCCTCTCCAAATCCTGACCACCACCAAGCCTGCCTTGACCGAAGAGGAATTGAGCAAGAAGTCGACAGCTATCATTGAGGAGTACCTCCATATCAACGACATGAAGGTACACACTAAAGTGCATATAAAAATGAAAAGAAAACCAGACTTCCCTTACACAGAAGTACAAACCAGTTTTTTCTTGTTCCATTGCTCACTTGAAAAAAATAAAAAATTACCTGCTGACAAAAAACGCTTAAAAATTACTGTTGTCTTGTTCTGTCTTCACCTCAGTTCATTTCCTGTGGCTGCCTTAGAATAAAAGGCACACCGTAATTCATCGAATACTTTTAATGTTCGGAAGCCAAAGCAGGAAATGTTTTGTTTGCAAATACAGCCTAGTTACATCCTTACAGAACAGCAACAAACAATCTGTGTGTCCTTTTCTGTCCCTACAGGAGGCTCTACAGTGTGTGCAGGAAATGAACAGCACTCAGCTGCTCTTTGTGTTTGTACGAAACGGAGTGGAGTCTACGTTGGAGCGTAGCACTATTGCCAGGGAACACATGGGCCTGCTTCTGCAACAGCTCATTAAGAACGACATCCTCCCAACACAGCAGTACTATAACGGGTCAGTATGGAGCCCCAGAGAGGTGGTTCAGTGTATAAAAGGTGTCATTGACTTTCACAGAAAACTAGTAATAAAAAAATATGTAAATCTAAGAGCAAGTGCAGCTTGATCAAACTCTTCTGTGACATATGTTAGCAGAGTTTTTAATGTTGACTCAAGTAAAGTTTATAACAGGATTTAAAAATATACAGGCTTTAGCAAGTGAAATAGTCTCTGAAAAAGCATATGTTTGAAAGCAGTTGCTGAAATTGAGTGGTTTCTAACCACTATGCTTAGCCAAGAAGTTTTCATATGTTTTTGCCAGTGAGGTGCCATATTGCGTAGTTTCCCCATTCGTTAAGTCATTTTGAACTTGTTTTTTGTCCTTAAACCTTGAATAAACTTAAAAATGTGTGCACTGTGTGTTTCCTAAGGCTTCAGGAGCTCCTTGAAGTGGCTGAAGACATGGCTATAGACATCCCCCACATCTGGCTCTACCTGGCAGAACTGATCACTCCCATGCTCCATGAGGGAGGCATCCCCATGGGAGAACTTTTCAGGTTAGTCCACAGGCCTTAGTTGGCCCCTCAGCATGTCAGCAAGGGAAATCTGCAAGAGAAGATACCTTTTTGTCTAAACTGTGTTGACTGTTTTATGCTTCCAGGGAGATCTCAAAGCCTTTGATCCCTCTGGGCCAAGCTGGAGTCCTGCTCGTCCATATCCTCACTTTACTCTGCAAAGAAATGGTAAGAACCAAACAATTATTTTATAATTTTAAAGACTTTTTGGGGGGCTTTTTTGCCTTTATTTGATTGGAGAGCTAGGTGAGAAAGGGTAGAGAGGGGGGAGACATGCAGGAAATCATCACAGGTTGGATTGGAACCCTCGACATCTGCATCAAGGCATAAACCTCAAAGTATATGTGCGCCTGCTCTATCTATTGATCCATCCCGGACACTTATAATCTGCTTGCACTGGGCACGCTACGCTGGTCGGCTTAATGACACCGCCGTTGATTATGTGAAGGTGCTTATGTAGGTGGACCGTTCATTGCAGTAGGCTGTGAGATAATAAAAATGGAACTCGTAAGCATAAAAAACACCGCCCGGCGGCAGTACCCCCAGCCAAAAGAAGGCAAAGCAAGCCTCGCCACAGGCCCAACACGGAGCCGACTTGCCCCGCGGCAACAAGGACCCAAAACAACACCCAACATGCCTTCATCAAACACTGGTTAGCAAAAATTTGCTAAAATTTGTCACTCATAGCAATGTGCTTTGATGTAAAAAAAAAAAAAGTGTGTGAATTCAACATTAAGTTAGTAAATGTAACTATTTTAGAGGCTGTGGATGTTGTTTACTTCATTAACGTGTTTACTGTGTTAATGGTCTGAGGATGGGAGTAGGTTTCGGTTTCAGATTTGGCCGAATCTTAACCAGTGGATTCGATATTCAGCCAAACCCCCTGGATCTGTTTTGGATACATGATATTGTATCTAATAGTGCATTCTTTTGACTGATGAGGGTTTTTGAATATTTTTGAAAACCAACACTAATTGATTGCAGTTTTACTTAGTACTGTTTTTTTGCCAATCACACTGTGCAAATATGTAAATTTGAATCCGTTCATTCAGCATGTTGATGTCATTGGGATCAGTGTATGTGTCCATTGTATAACAACCAATCTGCATCTCCCTCATTAGAGCCATAAAAAAGCAGGCACCATGTGGAGAGAGGCCGGCCTCCGGTGGAAAGACTTCCTCCCCGAGGACGTAGATGTCAACAAGTTTGTGACAGAAGAGGTGAGAGGTCGCTCACCAGCTTCATCATTAGCTGAGGAAATTTGCAAAAACAATATTTTCATAATATTAAACAGTTGTTAATCATCCATTACATTGTATGCCTTTAGTGTAGGTATGGTACCCTACTAAAGTATCAAAACTTTATAATATTTAATATTTGCTGACAGGATTAAATTTTGATAGAAACCACTTAGGAAGTGCAACATTTCAATATTGTAAGCTCCAGTTTTTGTGTTACACCAGAAACCAAACTTCATGATTGTGAACACTGTATTCCCTTTGTCGTATTACTGTGCTCAAAACTGATTGTGTAGAAGTGTAGTGTGAGGTTGCTTTCATGTACTGAATGAGAAGTGGAGTGACTAGAAGTAACATGAGTATTTTGAAAAGATGAGCAAAAAGCCTGTTTCTGTCTCCATGGTGCTAACTAGCATGTGGAGTTCACACTGGGCGATGAGTCGGAGGAGAGCAAAAAGGAGCTGAGCTCTGCAGAGCTCACCAAACAGCTGGAGAGACTGATTCAGGACAAGGCCAACAACCAGAGGATCTTTGACTGGATTGAGGTTTGTTTTCATAGCAGCAGTCCCCAGCCTTTTTTTGAGCCGTGGATTGGTTTCATTTAAGACATATTTTCAAGGTGTGGCTAATAAACATGACAAAACAAAATTACATGACCAGCATGATAACAAATATCTAATAATATACTGTATGTTATATGAAAACAAATCCAAAATGCAGGAAAAACACAATTTACCCTCAGTGGGAGCTCTGTGCTTGTTCTTGTCCAACCAAACGGACTCATATGTGGGTTAGGGTGACACTTGAAGTTTGTTTCTTAAGTCCAGTTTATTCCGTGATTTTATTTTGATTGCTGTCACGCCAGAAAATCAGGGGGCCTTGTCTCCATGTGCCGATAAAGTTTGAATGGCTTCATTGCCTTGCTTGCTAGCATTACAGCATATTATGCAGAGCAGGCTTAGCACGTGAGAATCGCCTAATAAATCTGTATTTAAGGTGGGGGTCCTGGTATTTCTGTTCATTTTCTTTTTATTTGAAGTTGTAAGTTCCTTTTTATGTCTCCTCCTTTACGGGCCTTTCCCCCTGAGCAGAAAAAGCTTTGCGGTGACATTTGTTTACTCTTTTTTTGTTTGTTTTTGGGGCACGTTTTTGGGTTTCATTGAGCGGGAAATATTACGTGGCATGTGTCAAGAGGACGAGAGACGGGACAGAATCCGGTCGTTTTTCAAAATAAAACATCGTTTGGATGCTGATAATCAAGTAAACAGAAAAAAGGTTATTTTGTTTTTTTTTGTGTGGCTCAGTACCAAATAACCCACGGACCGGTACAGGTCCACGGACCAGCTGTCTGGGAGCACTGATTTATGGTATTTATTGCAGTCTTTCACTTCCATCTTCATTTCCATTTGTTTCCTTTCACAATCTTTACTTTTTTTACAGGCTTAAAATGAGGCTTTGGTCATGTTTGTGTTAAGCATATGTTTGTTTATATATTTATGTTTCTTAAAGTTAACTGATAACTATTCAAGACTGCTATTCGGACAAACATGAGACCAAATCTGTCTAAAATGCACTTTTTATGCCGGGGATAAGCTTGTTTTACTGTAGTAGGTTGGCATGACAGCATGTAAGACTTTTTATTAAGACTTGCAGAATCTTAAAGGCTGTAATGGCGTTAAAGGACTTTTCTGACTTTAAATGCTAAGTCAGTGAATTTAAGAACCTGAACCTGAGGCACACTAAATGTGTAATGAAATCCTCTGGGAGTAGTACATTTATTTGTCACCTTTGTCATTTTTGGGGGACTCAATCACACAAAGAAAACGTGCAATGCAAGTTCACAACAAAAGACCTTCCCTTTTTAACTAATGCGATTAACTCAAAGTTTCGATGTTTACAGCTTCCAGGTTTCCAACCAGCTGTTATTACATGTGCCTTTCTGTCTGCTATTAACAAAGCTGTTTAATTACCTCCAGTTTCCTGCATGTGTGTAAATTAATTTGTTTTGTGTAGGCCAACCTAGATGAGCAGCAGACCTCTTCCAACATGTTTGTCAGAGCTCTGATGACCTGCGTCTGCCAGTCAGCAATCATCTGTGAGTCAGCATTTACCCTTTACCTCATTAGAACCTAGTCATGCAGGATTCAAATAAGGATGAACCAGATATCACTAATCCCTATGGAAATATGTCAGCAATACTCGTCAAGTCAATCCTAAGTCCAACTATGCCATTCAAGTCCCTTTAAATAATTTTTTTCCAAAATGACTGTCTACAGGTGAGAACCCCAACAAAGTGGACAGCGAGCAGATCAAACTGAGGGCCAAGGTGTTGCAGAAATACCTGAAAGATGAGCAGAAGGAACTTCAGGCTCTGTACGCCCTGCAGGCCCTCATGGTGCAGATGGAGCAACCTGCCAGTGAGTAGCTGCTGTCAAGCTTGTGTTCTCCTCGTTGTCCATTGTAACCACTTTCAGAAATGTTTGTTTGTGTGCATTATTGTTACTAGTTAGTGTTCTGCAAAAATAATGCGGGCAAAATGACTTTACAGACGTAAATTGTGATCAAGTGTTCTTGTTCAGCTTTTTCCCGTAGAACTGGTGTGAAATATAGTTAAATTGCCATGATTGGCTTGTGAACATTACTCGTCTCTTTCCTCCTTCAGATCTGCTGCGGATGTTCTTTGACACGCTTTACGACGAGGACGTGATCAAAGAGGAGGCCTTCTACAAGTGGGAGTCTAGCAAAGACCCCGCCGAGCAGCAGGGCAAGGGCGTGGCTCTTAAGTCCGTCACAGCCTTCTTCACTTGGCTCCGCGAGGCCGAAGATGAGGACGAGTCCGACAATAGCTAGGGGTTCCTCGAGCCGCTGGGAGAACTAGTGGGAGTTCAGAGAGGAGCAGTCGGGAGAGCAATCGTTCTGTGGATGATTCAGAAGACCCTGAATCAGCAAAAACCTTCTGCATAAACAGAAAAAAAGCAAGAAAAAAATTCTTCATCTGGGAGAGATTGTATTATGGATCGAACGTTCGATCATGTTTTTTTTGTTTTTTTGGGGGGGGGGGGGGGGGGGGTTTCTTGTTTTTCCTTGCGCAACTGAATGTCTTTTTTGAAATAAATTAAATTACAGAATTAAATAGAGCGATTAGTTATAAAAGAGAGAATGCTGAGAAGCATTACAAGCCGTGGGAGATAACGCTGTTTACTTCAGTATATTTTTTTTTTTTAGGTTTATCTCCTGTTTTCAAATGGCTTGTCCTCACCACAGCAACACTATTCAAGAAACTGCTTAATGACAGATATAAAAAAAACAAAAAACTTTAAAAGGCTGTTCACATCTATATTTTTGATGACTTCATCCTTAAGCATGTGAACTTGACACAGCAACATTGTCATGTCACATGTACGGTGTTTGAGCTACATGAGGCGCTTATGTAGACGGCAAGCTTTTGTTTCTCTTTTTTCCGGCATTGGATGGTTGGAGTGTGCATTTTATAATAAAATAGAAAACTACAAAGAAGAGTGGCAAGAGCTGTGTAACGGACAGGTTGTTGACTCCAGAGGATTTCACACAGACTATGTGGACAGTGTCACTGAGGAGCGGGGCAATGAACAGTGACCATTTTGCTGCTGAGGGGTACCCTAAACCCCAAAATACCCTCCCATGTGTCTGTTTGACTTGTTTCCTGCGCTTCAAAAAACAAACTCTGGACTAAAAGGGAGAGCAAGAGCAAAGGCTCACATCAACCTACTCCTACAAAGCCTGTTGTGGGATTTAAAAAAAGATAAAATAACATTAATAAAACTTTAAAAAAAGTATACAAATGAATCCACTTTAATGAAAAAGAACTTTAAAAAAAAAAAGTTAAACAGTACGAATCCTACAGCCTTTTCTGCTTCCATGAGTGGAAATGCATTTCAGGAGAGTTCTGTAAATATATAAATGTTTTTTTTTTTTTCAAAGAACAATGCTTAGGTAATGCCATGTTATTTTCTTCTCATCTTAAACAAAGTCATATCCCTGTATTTATATTTTTCTCTCCTCAGCCGGCAGAAGGTGCTTGTAATTATCCAACCCAAGTCATTGATTACAATTTAATTGAAAATTTGTAAATACTTTTTTGCTTTACTTTATTAAAAATATATTTAATTAAAGTAAAATGAATGCCTCTTTTCACATCCAAAACTGGAAGAGATAATAAAGATTGTTGCCAATAAAAGAAAAACCCCCGTACTTGTGCGTTTGTGACGACTGTTTTTAGGCAGATTGTCCTGCTAGTGTGGGACTGACCCATCTGATCCTAAATACTAAGTTCCCTCAGTTTGGCCCCACATCACAGCTTGTGTGCTTGTGTTCGTAAAGCCATTCAAAGTAAGGTTTATGAGTTAAGCAAATGTGGTTTTTATGTTTTGTGTACTATTCTTTTTATTCTTTCGTTTTTATAGGCATGGCGTGTCTCCAGTGAAAATTTCCAGAATCATTCCCCCTTTAGTCACCGAATACTAACTCGCATTGTGGCACAGTTTTATACAGGCTTTTGGATTTAAAAGAAAAAAGAGTCATGGTCTATTTGTTAGCTTTTTTTCAGTGCTTTTAACCCACATCTCATGGTTTTCATCTGCCGACGAACTTTGTTTAGTTGTCATATAGATGGCTCCGCTGTAATCCCATATGACTTCCCCAACACTCAGGTATGTACCCATCTGCTGATGAAGGCACATTCAGCGGTTGACAGCTCTGGAAAAAGCTAGGTAGTGGACCTTGATTTATTTGTTTGTTGAACCATAAACTTATGAACCTAAACGCTCAACTCTTGTTTACTACAAACGCAAGCTGTCATATTTTAAGATGGTGCCCCTCTTTCTTAGCTGGCCTATGATACACCTAAGTCTAACAAGCATTTAAACAATTTCCCATTTAACAGATAGTCTAAAGTTATGGGGACAGTAGTGTCTAGTGCATCATTTGTTCTGTGCTATCCTTGATTGAACACTGATAGTACTCCAGGTCCCCGAGGCAGTGTCTTGTGACCAACAGCCTGCTGACTAAAGCTGCTTAAGAGGCCAAGAGGGCCGTGGTTGCAGGGAGGAATGATGTAACTGGTAGACAACAGGCTAGAGAAACTGGATGAAGCAGCTGTGTTGTTATCCCCCTTTTTCTAAAGGAGTTGTTGCACAGACAGGGTTTCACATTGACTGAACACAGTGTTGGACATCTTGGGAAACTCCAGGAACTAAAACTTGGCCATCCTCAAAGCTTTGCTATTTGGTCACGTGATCATTAGGCTAGGTTTCAGCTGGATAAACAGAGACACAACAATGATTCTGCAAAACTCAAAATCTTTCTTCTTTTCAAGATTTCCATACACGGGATTTGAAAGATTGCAATGGGTTTTTATTTTTATTTTTTCCAAATATGGTGCAATTAAATAATTTAGCAAAAGTAGAATTTTAAACCAAATTATTTTTATCATAAAGGTTTGGAGCACTTCAGTATATTCTTTATAAAACCAAATTTGAGCGGGCAATTCTGATTATAACATCATGCTCATCGTATAGCATCAAGCCTGGCAGCTTTTGGACATACAATTACATGTAACTTATTCCTGGCATTGGCACTTGGTTAAGGCACCAAAAAGTAGAACACAAATAATTTATATTAAACCAGAGCCATAAAGCTATCTAGAGTATTTTTACATTTATTTTTAATTTTTGGGGACCTGTTCAATTTGATTTTAATGTTCACTTAAAGACATGATTTAGTATATAGCAGTAATGAATGCCATGCACTCGCACTTCGAATGAAAGAAAAGGTAAACATATTGAATATCTACTGATTAGTGTGTGGGTTCCCTCAGAATGTTCCAGTTTCCTCTCATTCCAAACACATGCAGGCCATATTAGCTGGAGCAGCTACACTGGAATCACAGCTTTTAGACCGTTGTACATTGTAGTTATTTAAAAAAGCTGCTCTCATGAAACACTGCCTTTTTGTCAGAAGGACTAGGTGTAATCCACATCCACAAAGTTGTTCAAGTCCCCAGACAGTACAGAAATATCAGTGCTGGGGAGGGGAGTGGGCTTCACTCTGGCTCTCAGCCCCCAACACCAGCCAGAAATAGAAAGTGCGGTTGTCCTGGACAGCTCCTAAATGCATCTTGGTCCAAAACGGTGTGTATGCTCAGCAAACTGCTTCAGCAATAAAAGAAATATTAAAATAACTTAGCACCTCATTTACAGGCAGTTGATTATATTTGATTACTTCAGAGCCTTGTTGCACAGACCACACACTTTTGGAGTTCTCTGTTAAGCAGCACTTCACGCACAATACAGCAGAAACCGTTGTAGGCTAATTCAGCCTCTGTGTAATCTTAACCAGAGTGAGGCCATTATTTCAAACTGCCTTTATCAGCTTATCTCTCTTGTTACGAGACCTGCTCTATCCCTGCTGACATGCTCTGCCTTATCTCCAACGTACGGAGCCCCCCTGGGGTCAGCTGAGAAAAGAAAAAAAAACAGTGCACACAGAATACAAATCTGTTCCCTTGGTTTAACCCTTGTATTGACTTCACTTTCCGGACCCTCTCGTATCCCTCGGGTCAAATTGACCTGTAACTCATATGGGAGTTTAAAACAATTCTGAACTAAAATTTTACTTTATAATCTATTAACAAATATTGTTTCTATCCCAATTTCAAACAGTTAAAATAACATGTTTAGGGAATGCAATAAGTCTACTAGAACACAATTAAAAATGAAAGTGTGATTCGTTCTTTGTCATGAGGTTATAATTCATGTTAAAAATCCACTATGTGATCATTCCTATCTTGGAAAAAACATAAGTGGTCATATCAATAATAATTTTCTGAATTGAGTCAGGAATACATGTTTATCACAGAAAATAAGGTAAGGCCATTCATTTTCATGTAGAAAAATGAGGATGAGCAAGCCAGCCTTCTTTGAGAACTCTTTATTGATCTTTTTCCCTCTTTTTAAAAAAGAAAGTGTTTTAATTGTATTTCATTTCTTGAAGCACTTTGGGATTTTTATCTGTTAAAGGTGGTATACAAATACACTTTAATTATTACTTCCTTGTAGAAGTTCTTTATTTTAAATCAAAGATAGGCTACCTAGTAATAAGTATAAGATAAAATAAATTCCTGTATTGAATTTGTGATTAATTGGCTAAAGATTTCTATTTCTTTTTATCTACCTTGCCGACACCCACTAAGCTTTATGCAAATGAACCTGTGACGTCATTTAACGACTTCTGGTGAATTTTAGGACAGCCAATCGGGGGCGTCCTCTGGCTCACCCAGTAAGAGGGTTCGTCCCATGTTGTCCGAGTCCTGCAGCGGCCTGTGTTCAAATCCGACCTGCGGCCCGTTGCTGCATGTTGTCCCCCCCCCCCCCACCTTCATGTCTATCCACTGGCAGTCTAGGTAAAAGCTTTGTTGCCGGTGTTTGTGAGTGACAGCCTGGTCAGCAAGCTTTTCTCTACTATTGAAATGGCCGTGACTCTCACAATAGTCTAGCCTGTCCTGGTTGTGAAAACATAATGGATATCTATCTTTGTCTTTGCCAAGTGCAAACCAGTACAACCTTTTCAATAATAAGGTCATCAATAAATTACTGGGGAGTATCATGTATTTCTTCCCAATCATTTTGGATGGTAATAGAAAAGTGTATTTGTTGCAAAGGGTGGGTCTTTTTTTGACTGAAGGTCCCAAAACTCCCCCGGTAGCCCCTTAAATAAAAATGAGCAGTCCCTAATCGCCATTTCTGCAGCGGTGAGATCCATCACTTCCCAAAGTCTTGACACATTCGATGAGTAAACAGTGAGATGATGACATGGTTGTTAGAATGTAGTAATCTACTAAACTGCACCTATTGAAAGTTGCTCTGTTAGTAGCGAGTAGTCTCACAATGCCCGACCTTTCTCTACAGCTTGTCAGCAACACGATCTTTACACTTTGAAAAGGTTTTTCTTCTTCTGTAAGCTGTTTTATTTGTGGAGGCACTGTCAGTGAGCATGTGTGCAAAATGTGAATGTTTTTAAATGTCCAGATCTTCCCCTGAGAGACAAACCAATGTGACCTGTAGGACCCTGACCTCCAGCAACGACCCGTGTCAGCAAACAATCAAGAGACTGGCTGCATATGATGTATGTAAGTTTATAAGAAGATGAGTTTCTGGTTTATTGTTTTTTCCACATTTACTTAAGATTGCACATCTGCTTGATGGTTTGTGGATATTGCTTGAATACCGTCTGAAGCCATCTGCAAAATGTTTTTAAAAACATTTCTCCAGTAGTATTATCTTTATTTGCAACCTGCTAATGGGTTTTAAATGGTTTACAGAACAGCGTCTGTGCACATCTGTTGACTGTTGTAGAAAGCATGCAGGATTTCATCTGTTTGTAATGTAGGTGATCTGAGGCAGTTAAATCCAAAAATTATCAAAATACCAACAAAAAACCTACTTCTAGGTGTGCTCTTTTCCTGTGTCTTCAGGGTATTTACAATGGACAAGTGATACAATAAAAAAAACACTCAAAAAGTTCAGTATGTATACTAAGAAATTATTATTTCTTAATGTACACTATTGTGCCACAATGAAATGCACAAAGGAATCGCAGGTCATGGGACACCTCGAGTGAAACGTTGCATTCACTTTGTATTTTATATCACTAGATAATAACACACTATGACTACTATGTTGTTAGAATTGTATTGTATGTTGTAGCATGTGTTCTTTTCTATTCCTTTTATATATTTCCTAGCATTGTATTACTACTTAATAGTTTGTAAAAAGTTACATATGCAGCATTGCACATATTTAACACTATACTTTAAGAAATGTTATTTGTATATCATACTTATTATTCATACCTCATACCAATTTCTTTTTTACCTGGTTAGCGTAGTATGTAATGGGAGACAGCGTATGTCTCTTCCTCACACTCACTTGAGTTCAGCTAAAGTATTCACCATCTTAAATACACTAGATGGGGCCCTTACACTGTACATAATACCCACATTCAGTATAGCAGTAGGTTTTCATGACAGCTACTTCTGAAATAATTCCCCGCCCAAAAACATCAACAAACACAATCTAATACATTTAGGTAAAATAGTATTTATTAGCTTTTTACAATGGAAACATATGTGATGACCTGTAATTGATGGAAAAGACGTGTGAGATTGAAGAAGTGAGTCAAAGATATCTTTCTGCAACCAATTTTCAGTAAATAAATATCTAAAAACAGGAGGGGAGAAAGATTGACAAAGTGACACAGCGCTACCTTAAAGTTCACAAATTCACCTTTTACAAGCTATTTACTTGTGTGAGAACATGGACTCAGATTGAAATGAACGCTACACCATTCATCATCCAACTGTGGAGGGTTTAAATGGCTGAATTGCTTTGACCTCCCAATGCCATGACACTCGGAGAATCCTCAGCATCGGCTAACGCTACTTGCTGGCTTACAGGAGAATAGGATCAACTTCTCATTTTCTACTGTTAACATATGAAAAATGTTCTCTTTGGGGCTTTCTATTGACTATATTGACTAAGTAACAACCTGTATTTAACCTGAGAGCCATAAAGCTCCTTTGAGGCATAAGCATACCCCACAGGGTATATGTTTAAAGATATTAAAAGCATGTAATAGTTTTCTTGACGAGAGTTAGTTCAGAAGATCAATAGCATGCTGTTTGCAAATTATGAAGCTACACCCAAAAAACAGTTAGCTAGCTTAGCTTAACAAAAAGAGTGGCAACTGGGGAAATGCTAGCTATATTGTCTAATGGAAACATTTGCCTGCCAGCACCTCCTGAAGTTCAGAGTAACTATATTCTTCAGTAAAATTAGAACAGTTCATTATGTTACGTTTGACTTTTTATTTTTTTCTCTACCCGACTAATAGCTTTTACGATCACGTGTTTTCTCCCCATAGTGGATTGCACACAAACACACTCGGCCGGTGTGTAGCCTACAGCAACCTAATGAGCTGACATGGTACCATCATGAATCATGACCCTGTAGCAGATGGCAGCGGGTGTGATTGCAACAGTCTGCAGTCTCGCTGGCTGCTGAGACCCACACCAGTGAGGACACAGTGGTTAACAACATGTCAGCCAGTTCAACTCACCATGCAGTGGACCTTCCCCAGTGGTGGAAGAAGTACTCAGGTCTGTAATCGTCAGTGGTGGAATGTAAGGCATTTACTCAAGTACTATACCTAACTTCCAATATGAGGTACTTGTACTTAACTTAAGTCTTTTCTTTTTATGCCACTTTTTACGTCTACTCCACTACATTTCAGAGAGAATTATTATACTTTCATCTGACAGCTTTAATTACGAGTGACTTTACATATTAAGATTTCTTGCACGCAAAACACATGCAGTTTATAAAAGATGATGTTTTAGTATAAATAAAACTAACCAACAATATATAGGCCTACAACACTTAGTTTATTGACTGAACTATTTTGGACGTTTCCAGTTTCTAAAATGTGAGAACTTTTACTTAAACTTTACATAAATAAGTAACAAAAATTTTCAATGCATGACTCTGTTAATTGTAACAGAGTATTTTCACAGTGTAGTATTAGTACTTTAAAGGACCTGAATACTTCTTTCCCCCCTGGCTATCATGTGGAGCTTTTCTTAACAAAGTTAAAGTGCTTTAAAGAAAAAAAAGCATAACTTCTATAAACAGCAATAACATCAAGTACTAACTAACAAGCAAGTATGGTCATTCAAATAATAGCCTACCAACAGTAAATTTACTTTTAAAGTATTTATCAGGCATAACAGTCACTTAAATGTTGCAGCTGGTAAAGGTAGAGTAATTTTTAAAAACTTATTATAGATCTGTGTAGCCTGTAATTTTTTTTCCAGGGATCAAGAAAGTCTTATCTTAACCTATAACAATTAATCATAATTTATTTCTTGATAATAATAATATTTTGTATTGATAATCTGAATCTGCAATTTAACTACAATGTTCCAATAAACGTAGTAGGGTACAATATAGCACAGTAGTACAGCCCACAACATTTCATTAGCAAGTAACATAAAATGTAAATACTCAAGTAAAGTACAAATACCTCAAATTTGTACTGAATTAGGCTACAGTACTTGGGTGAACGTACCTCCAACACTGCATTTAAAATGTCTTAAATTATAAATTCGACTTTGTTAAAGGGGCATATATCTTGAATTGTTTCCACAACGGTATTAGGTCTTCACACCTGAGGCCCCCACCCCCAGTGTTATAGTATATAATCAGTAGTCACATGAAATATTTTTCTTTTTAGTAGCTTCCATTGACCAGTTAAAAAAAAAAAACACACTCTTTAGATAATTCAGTCTTTACCCATTCACATAAAATGACCTCAGTTCTCGTCATCAACTGCCCGTCCGCATTAACAATGCAAATCAGTGAACTAATTGGGAACATTAGGGTACGCGATAAATGTCCCATTATCAGTGTGACTCATGGTACCTGTTGAATAAGTAGAAAAACAAGCTTTTGCATCAGTTGCCATGTTACCTCTTTTTTCACCGTCACCGTCAGTGATGGAGAAATTTTGGACAAGCAATCAAACGAAACATGATTTCAGATACAAATATTCTTCTCTCGCTAATGTATTCATTGAAAAATAGATGGCTGAATAGCTGTGCCACTCAGCTCAGTCCCAGCGGACTTTCTCACTTACATAACTGTGTTCCCTGCTGCATTATCTGTCGGATACAGCCTATTTATGATACGAAATTGCGCGCACACACACACACACACACACACACACACACACACACACACACACACACACACACACACACACACACACACACACACACACACACACACAAACATACACACTCTTTCCAAAGCTGTTTAGTACATTCCCAACCATTCCTTTGATCTTTAGCACAGGGTCATAAATAATGCCCTAAATAAGTTCTTATCATTAATCATTATCAGTAAAGCTTTAACTACTGTCAATAATTAATTATTTAGATTTAAACTTTTAAATAGTGTCCACTGGTTCAAACTGACACATATACAGAATCTTTTCTATCCATTTACTGTTTTCTATTTTAGTCGTTAGGCTGTTTGTGCATTTTTGTACCTATTTTTGGTTCCAACCCAACTACAACACACTTTCTAGTCAGGTCATAAATTTGCCGAAGGCCTATGGGTAATTATGCATTTATGCTGTTAAAGACAATTTGCAGCTGGTGTGATTGGAGACATTCATTTTTTCAGTTGAGGAAGTGATCTTTGGGAGGGTTAGAGGAGTGCTTCGCCAGTTTCAACATGGAGTTGACAAGAGTGGTCATCTCAGCCCTCTCACTGCTGGTGGCATTTGGATTGTCTAGTGCCAAAGGTAAGAAAAAAAGATGACCTGTTTTTTGTGCACTAGTCAGTGTGCTCACTTTAGTGGTCCACACATTTTACATACATTTGTATCTTTAGTTTTATTATTCTTCAGCTTCTTCTTCTGCTGGACTTTGTGAGGCTTGACATCCTTTAACTTTTTCTGGAAACTTCCATCCCTCACTCTTTCAACCAGTAGTTCAACTGCTTTCATTTCTTAGTCTTTAACTGACAATTAAACTGCTTTCACCACCAACTAATCGACTAACAGTGGAACTGCATTTATTATTTTCTCTCCAACTGTCATTTTCAGCAGTGTCAACGCTTACACCTTGAAGGTAACTCGGGTCTTGGATCTTCACCTTTGAACCACAGCTTCCATTGTTCATACACAATCTATTCCAACGACTTTCATTACACTTCTGCCAACACATTAACTTTCCTTCAGCACGTCCACTTAAACAGCTATTTCAACTTCTTTCAGCATTTGTATTTTGACTGCCGCTTCAACTACAACTTTAGTATTTCAACTATTTTAAATGTTTCAACTGCACATTTTCAGTAGTTAAGGTAGCTTACAGAAATTGCAGGTGTTTTAGTTTTTCAACTTTGTCCTCCATACACACAAACCAGCAGATTTTTCCTTTGGATCCTAAAGGCCTAGAAATGTTGAGCTTGATGTATGATCCTCACCTTTTTACCCTGAAGTCAGACTTCTTTTCTATTTTTCCGTGTGCTGTTTAAAAATTCAATCACCACCTATTCAGGGCTTATTTTCTCCTCTAACTTTATCTTGTCTTTTTACCCTCATTTTGGTTTTTCTTTTCCTCCTTCAGCTTCTACCTTTCCTTTCATCCTTTACAATCCTTTACTCTTTTTTTTGCACTTCCCTACCCACTCGTTTTGTTTTGGGGCTTTCAAACTTTACAAATCAGCAAGCTCAGTACTTTTTTGAGTTGTGCAACTGGCTGCTGATCAGCATTAACTGCTTGTTAGTGGACTACTGTATCCGACTGCCTGTTACAGCAAAGCAAGAAATACTGTAGTAGATATGAGAGCATGTCAGGGATGTATGACAGCAACAAACAAACATGCTTATACACACACATTTAAGTCCCAAAGGGCCTAAACAAAGACCAGTCATCTTTTTTTTCTTCAGTGATCTTTGCAGGATGCACACAAATACAGAATACATTTAAGTTTGAAGTTTGTTCAAAGAAGAGTTGCACCTGTAGGGAGAACTGCAATTCCCCCAAAAACATGTTGTGCTTCAATCTGCAGCTTTTGTTCTTTAGTTTCTCATCTTTTGAGTATTACACTGTAAAATCTACAAAGCATAAAGAACACACACAATCACACAATTAATAACATTATCATTTCTGCATTGAAACCAGCCTGATCTGTGTCTTCTCCTGTAGTTGAGGAGGAGAACCCAGAGTTCTGGAGGTCGCAAGCCCGGAAGACTTTGCAGTCAGTGTTGGACAGGAAGCTTAACACCAATGTGGCCAAGAACATCCTGTTTTTCCTTGGAGATGGTAGGTTACACAACACACTAATGACACTAAACAGTGTTGGCTGGCTAAATCGGTAAGTTAAGGAGAATCAGGAACCAGTGTCTGACCTACAATTTTAAATACTTGGTAATTTTGGTCCTGGTCTCTGCTGTTTTCTGTCTGTTTCATCACTGTGCAGTGCAAAAAAATACTACACAGACAAGGAGAAAACGTGTCTAAGTACAATAATACTTTGATCTTTATAGCAGGAACAATCTGCGAAGAGACATTTCAATAATTGTCTTGCATTCTGTCTTAATTATTGTGGATTGTATGAGTTTATTGAGATCGGAATTAATAGAGTGTGTGTGGTGTGTGTGGTGTGTGTGTGTTAGGAATGGGAATCACAACGTACACAGCTTCTCGTATCCTCAAGGGACAGCTGGAGAACCAGACAGGTGAGGAGACAGTGATGACCATGGACACCTTCCCGAACGTGGGACTAGCTAAGGCACGCAAGCACACGCACACACACACACACACACAAACACACATGCACACGCACACACACACACACACACACACACACACACACACACACACACACACACACACACACACACACACACACACACACACACTTTAATGGTTGAATGGTTGAATGGACAGATGGTACATATGTACCTGCACACTAATGTGTAAATGCCCAGTACATAAATAAAGTAATCCAAGAGAGTTGTTTGCTGTGCAAGCTATAGGTCACCCATGGGTACTATTGTTTGTCATATTGTCAAAATGGCAAGTCAAATTTATGTATACAGCCCAAATAAACATTTTTCTCAGAGATTTATCTTATCTATACAACCAACAATCTGACACCAGCTATCCATAAACCCTGAACTGAATATCAATGTGATCAGCCCTGTGGTCATGTGGGAGGTAGTTGTGTGCTATGGGTTGTGTGTGTGTGTGTGTGTGTGTGTGTGTGTGTGTGTGTGTGTGTGTGTGCGCCTGTCTGTGTATGTGCGTGTGTGCGTGTGCCTGTGCAGACCTACAGTGTGGATTTCCAGATTCCAGACAGTGCAGCCACAGCCACAGCGTATCTGTGTGGAGTGAAAACCAACCTAAACACTATCGGAGTTAGCGCAGCGGCTCGCAACGGAATCTGCAAGACACAGAAGGGCAACGAGGTCAATTCCATCCTGAAGTGGGCCAAAGATGCTGGTAAGAAGTGCTACAAAGACTGCATAGAAGCAAAAATGAACTCCTTCAAAACAAGACACCACAAGAAGAATACAGGCCAGAACATCACCATTGTGTAAATATTATAGAAGATGCCACACACTGGAAAAGGATGTGGCTATAATTCCCCCAGTTTGGTAACTTTCTTTGTTGGATTTTAGTCGCATCTTCTCCAGTGGATGGTGTTTGCTAAGTTGTAGTGGGAGAAGTACAGAAGAGTTATAGTTGTTAAAAATACATCCATTAGCTTAAAATGTACTTACATCTATAACCACATTATTGTGTGTTATAAACCATTTTAACGTTTGTAATGCCTAGAGGGGGTTGAAATAAAGGGTTGCTTATGTACAGTATGTGAATAATATTACATTTCTGTGAATGATTTACAAATGCCACCCGGTAATATCAGGGACCATTACCATTTGTTTTTCCGACTGCCAGTGTTCAAATGGTCGGGATGCACATTCTACTTTTATGTTATATTCTATATTGTATTGGCATTTGGCATAACAACTTGTTGCATCACTGCCACCAACTGTTGGGCGTAGTCTAGAGCATCAAGTTTGTGGAAACGTGGAGGCCACAATAACAAAGGACACCCCAAAGCTCTTCAATTATGCAGTACTTTCCTCACAGCAGTTCGTACAAGAGCTCAATGCATAGGCCTCCTTGACTTGAATTGGCTTACTTGTTACTGGCAATAGCACACAACTATTATAACTACTTTAAAACCAATGGACTTAAATCAATAGCACATTGTGGACGTTGGCAAAATATATTACATGCATGCAATTTTCCATATATAGGACATTTCTAACCATTCAACACATTCGTATGATCGTCGGCCGTGTTTCTGTACATCCATTGTCAACGTGTCACCATCTGTGAAACTCAGTTTAGCTCAAGATTTCCACCTCTGACTCCCACAAGTGACGTTTTCACTGGGAAAAATGTTTTTTGATGCCCATTAACGCAAAAAATAAATGAAGAAATGAAAAAATGAAAAAATAAGATGCCCATGAATGCACAGTAAGGCTCTAAGGAGGCAACTGCTTTATTATTAATTAATGGTTTTACCAGTCAGCCCATTATGCTAAATGTCAAATGTAAAATACAACATGCTAAAACAACAACTACTGCACTTGTGTTAGTGGTAATTTCCTGTTAATGTAAATAAACAATTCTGAAGGGATAATGCAGCAGGATGTTTTCAAATGGGGCTGTGATTAAAGCAACAAATGGGATTTTGTGACACTTTGTCAGGGAGCAGGCTCATACCTGACACACAGCCCTGCCGTGTCACACTTTAGTTCTGGCTCTTGACAAAAGAAAATCCCTCGGGTCTTACACAGCCTCAGCAAAACCCGATTTTACTGCAAAGCGCTCCGCTGTGAGCCGCAGTGTCCAGTCAGAGCGGAATCAGGGACCACTAGGGAGCTGGAAGTGATAGCATTCTGCAGCCCGTTACACTGCAAGGCAATGTGCTGCAAAGGGAAGCACCTGGATTCTTATAATTTTCCTGTGATACCAATGTCCATAAATGTCTCATAATACACACACACACTCACACACAAACACACAGAGCATGCCATGGTGGCCTTGACCATGACCCTGACCCCAGCACAGCACGTGGAGTCACAGGTGTGTTAATGTTTACATGTGTTATATAGTACAACAAAGTTATTTTAAATGGGCTCTTTCACACAAAACCGTTTTTACTTGCATTGTTTGAATATAATATATATATATATATATATATATATATATATATATATATATATATATATATATATATATATATATATAATAGGTCCATTTGTGTTTGTGTTATGTTGTGAATTTGAAAATGAACTGCTGTTATCCTGCTGACAGACAAACAAACGAATAGACAAACCAAGCCAAAAACATAAATCCTTTATGACTGTAATTATATATATATATATATTTGTATAGATGTTTGAGACAATCACAGTGAAAATTGGTGCAGTCTGTATGTTGCTTCTGAGTGTCTCTGGAGTGCATTGCTGTCTTCCACAGTGTCTTTTTGTACTGCCACCAGGGGGCTTTAAGGGGGATTTAAAGAGCAATGTTGCGCATCAAGGTGGTTAAAAAGGCAAAAGTATGTGTTCTACCCCATACCTTAAAATAATTGTTACATGCAGTATCTGCAGGGGATGGAGAACGTTTTTCATTAATGGCTCTAACCTTTTCAACATTCAGCAAATTCATCCATATATTACAAAAGCAAACATCATAGTGCATATTTTGCACACATAGGCCTCTACATCCACTATACGTTAAGCATCAAACAAACCAATCTTCCAGGCAAGTCTGTTGGCATTGTAACAACCACGCGGGTGCAACATGCCACCCCAGCAGCCAGCTACGCCCACAGCGCCAGCAGGAAGTGGTACAGTGATGCTGACATGCCCGATGCCGCCAAGATGGACGGCTGCACCGACATCGCCTCCCAGCTCCTCAAAAACACTGACATAGATGTGAGGTTCTCCATAACACAGTACATTTTCATTCGTTTTTAACAATTGTACTCTGTTTTAGAATGGTTACTTACATTTAAATGTGTGTGTTTGCTCTTGTGTGTGTGTGTTTCCAGGTGATCATTGGTGGTGGTAGGAAGTACATGACCCCTAAGGGTACAAAAGATCCCGAATACCCCAAGCATTACTCCTCTAGGGGTAAAAGAAAAGATGGACGTAACCTCATTGATGAGTGGCAGAGCATGAAAATTGGAAAGGTAACACTTTTAACTAGACACAGTAATGTTAGAAAAAACCTAACATGTGTTCTTTGATTTGATGAGGAAGGAGAGAGCCTAGAGTTCCACTGGGGAATTAACAAAAGGTTTAATGAAACAGCATGTTGAAAATTATAAGACAAAGACGATAAGACAAGACACAAAACATGATAACACTGCAGCCCACAGCGGACTTGATCCATACTTCTCTCTGATGGAGTCCCCATGAGATCAGTGCTGAAAATTCAATCACACATATTTATTCCCTAGAGTAGAGGATGGTTTTCTCAAGTGAAAACTCTCCTTATTGGTCAAATGAGACCATACCCGGCCACAGAATCCAAGTCAGTGTCACCTATTTTCAAACTACCTAAATAGCATTTTTTGTTCCAATCAAGTCTTGCCCAGCCGGCCAGCTCCCAAAGGCTGGGACAGCAATTACCTTTCCTGTGGGAACAATGAGCTGCCTCGTGTATGCTAAATGATGGACATGGCCTAATCAATTCTTTAGAGACAGAAGAAGAGAAGGGGAAGGTGAGAGACAACAGAGCCGGTCTTGACCTCTTCACAGAGACAAAGAATGAGAAATAGAATGCATATTTTCCTAACCTGGCTGCAGCATACATAAACAAAAATGCGTTCTTTTCAAAACCTTGTTTTGAACGTTTTAAGAGTCAACAGTAACCAAGAAAACAGCCTTAATTATAGCAACAGCTTCCTTCAGAATTTTTCGACTTGCTGCAAGGAAACTTTAAAAGACGGATGGATGGTTACGTCAGTGACTGCATTCGAATTTTCTTTTGATGCCAGACTTTTGTTCCACTTCTATTCAAATGTATGGGGTGCGCATGGCAAGATGTGAATAACAACAAGCACAAATATATTTTCTGTCCTTCTCCCACTCAGTGTGTGCATTTTTATGTCCGGACACAGGTAGCCCACTATGTGTGGAATAGGACAGATTTCAATGCTGTTGACCCTGAAACCACTGACTACCTCATGGGTGAGTTTGTATTTATTTTATTTATTTAGCTCCCTTTGACCTCTCATGCTTTTCTTTAGAGCAGAGCAGTATATGAAGGCAAAGCATTCCCATCAGGCCCTTGAAGAATACAAGATCAATAGCCTTGTTCTGCCATTGATTTAGTCAGCAGCTTATTCATTTCATCTTGTATTAGTGATTAGTCAGTCTTGAATGTTGTATCTAAAACTACGGTACCTGACCTACGTAATGTTTTCAAGGTGCACAGCGTAAGCCATTTAGGAAATCTGTGGACAGTGCAAGGTTCTGTTTACTATTTATAGATGATGACATCATTATTAAACTGTTATTTTCCTATTATTATGATTGAGTTATTCTTTGTGATCACTTACGTTGATTGAAGATAACAAACTACGAGCAGGTCTTACAACCCCAAATGACCAAATCTGTTTTTAGTTTAATCTGTTTTATGTGTATTTTCTGGCTGCTTGCTCCAGCTTTATATTATTGGAACAGACATATGAGTGGTGTTGATCTTCACATTGAACTCTTCTCAGGAATACTGTTGAACTAGAATTGCACTCACAGAGCACAGACCTCCGCCAAGACCAATGGTGCATTCCTGTGCTCATAGAACGGTCCTCTATTCCGAGTTGAGCTTAAAGTTGTAATGTGGAAACAACATTGATGCTACAAACCAGTTTGTTATATTTTCTTGCTCAGAGTGATTAAACAACACATGGACTGGTTTCCAGTAATTGCGTGACAATGAAGAGCAAAGAAATTGTATCAGGTTAGCCATGAAATATGATTACGCCAACACAACATGAATGCAGCACAAATGGTTCATCTTGGAATGTTAATGAAGGTGAGAAATAAGTTGTGTGTCTGCCCTTAAATTCTAGTCTGCTCCGAAATGTAATGGGTTCTTTCTTGGCCCATGCTTCACCCTTCCACAAAGTGTCATTCAAATATGGCCATTACTTTCTTCATAATCCTGCTGATAGAAATACAAACAAACAGAAACGTAACCTCCTTGGCGGAGGAAATCCCCTTAACTTTATCTTGTAAAGGAATTCTGACCAACCAGTGGCCCACTTGTGTCCAAATGTTCAAATATTTCCGCTACACTTTGCCTGGTTTAAATTTGAAAGGTATTCAGTTATTTGTGGTGTGTGGTGGCGTGGAGGAAATGTCGATATTTAGTCATCATGCTTTTTCTGGACTGAGTGCTCACTTGCTGCTGTGGAGACTTTGTATTTTAGCCCCGCACACTGGTTTAACACTTCTGGTGTGCTGAAAATAGCAGTAGTATGAGGAAGATAGGGCTTTTCTTTCTGCTGTATCTCCAGTGTAGGCTGATGTACTGCACTTCTTACATAAAAATGATTTGGTCTGTCCTTCTCTTGCCAAGCTCTGTTTGAACCTGGTGATCTGCACTTTGAGACGGAAAGGGACCCAAATATGGACCCATCCATTGTAGAGACTACAGAAAAGGCTATCCGCATCCTCCAGAAAAACCCTAAAGGCTTCTTCCTGCTAGTGGAAGGTGAGGACAGCAGCTTTACCCACTTTCCATACACCCCCATCACTTAATCGTTTAAAGGTTGCAGAGAGGTGACAGTTCTAGTAAAAAGAAAAGAAAAAACGCATTGATGCTCCAGGTGGAGCAATTGAATCATTGGTCCTGTTGCAATTAAAAAGGGGCCCCAAGTGGCAATTAAAGGAATATACTGGTAATTCTGGTGGTTTTCTAAAACATCAATACATGTTTACATTTATATTACCGTGACTTTAGCCCTGATTAGTGAGTTTGTTTGAGTGGTAGTGCCACAGCAACAACCTCCAGAACACATCACATTGGAGAACAGTGCAGACCTGCAGTGGACCTGGTGACTTGACTTGATTCCGCATACAGCTCGATGAGTTTGCCGCAGTGTGTGCTAGTGGAGTGTGGTTGGCTGACGTGTTTCTCATCCACCCGGCCGCCTCACTGGCCTCCTCATCCATCTCTCCTTTAATCTGAGGCAGCCGCCTGGGGACTCCATGGTGCTACTGAGTGTCTTGACAATGACTTTAAAATAACAAGCAGATGTATAAATAGAAGCAGGCATATGGTGCACCCAATCATTGACAGCTCACTGAGACCACAACATATTAACCAGAGTCTGCCTCACTTTCCAATACAGCTGCCAGCTGGTGGAGAGGATAGGAGCGGGAGAATGTAAAAAAAAAAATGTTATCCCCAGCTTTATCCCCTAGCTTGATCCAAACATATTTGCAAGAGAAAGTAGCTCCCCTTCCCAAATGTTTTGTTTTGTTCCAAGAGACATTTTTCAGACTCACTTCCAAGTGAAGTAAGTAGTCTGCTCACCTCCTACAATGTAAACCTAAGGGTATTTTCTGATGCTGTACAGTATTGACAGCTCTTTAAATACATTTTGCTGTCCTCTTCAGTGATTTATCACACTTTTAAGACAAGTCCAGTCTTAAGTCATCCAAGACAAGTCGGTGTCAAATCTCAAGAAAGTCAGTGGGATGTTAGTGACAAGTCACAAGTTAGAATCAACTTTTGAGTCATGGTAAAGTCTTTGTTGTCAAAGTCAATGGAGACAAGTAAAAGTCTCGTCTAGGTTTGAAGCGAGTGAAAAGATACCAATCAAATTAGTCTCAAATTAGCCCAAGTCAGTTGGTTCTTTCTTGGCCTAAGCTACACCCGTCCACCAAGTTTCATTAAGATCAGGTCTGTAGGACAGACAAACAAACAAATGGACAAACCAAAAACATCCTTAGTATATTTGCATAAATGTTTGAGACTGTAACAGTGAAAATTGGTGCAGTCTGTATGTTGCTTCTCAGTGTCTCTGGAGTGTCTTCCACAGTGTCTTTTTATACTGCTACTGGGGGGGCTTTAAAGTCTCAAATCCTAATCTTTGGGGTTTATTTCTGACTCAAGTCTACAGGTCTACAGCTCTAGTATGTTTACTTTTTGCCGGACCCAGTGGCTGAATCACATTATTTTTTTTTTTCTGAGTAAAATAAATATTTGTCTTACTAAGTTAGGCTAATAAACATACAGATAAATGAAAAAAATGAACCAGTGGTTTCTGGTTACATTTTCCAAAACTACACACTTTTTCTTACTTTAGTAGGAAGAGAATGAATCAATTGTCCTTTCTATCACTTAAATTAGCCTACCAAGCAGTACCAGAAGCAATTTCTTCACCTTCCCTCCTCCTTTACGCCTCCCTTTCTCTGTGGACAGGTGGGCGTATTGACCAGGCTCACCATTCTGGCCGGGCATACATGGCACTCCATGAGACGGTTGCTTTTGACTATGCCATCGCCAAGGGCCTTGAACTCACCAAAGAGCATGAAACTCTAACTATAGTGATGGCTGACCACTCCCACTCTGTAACCTTCAATGGATATCCATTTCGAGGGCAGAGCATTCTGGGTAATTATGAGCTCACTTCCTGTATTACTGTATTACTTCTAAAATGCATAGACTGATGTGGTACTCATTGCTTTTTTTTACGTCTGGCAAGAGAGTTCTGAGTTTTGACGCAGGAGACATTCTCCCCTATTCCTCCTTTTCTTCCCATCCATTCCCTCCAGGTTCCTTTATATCCCATGAGAATGGACACCCAAGGTGGCATTTTGTGCTTGTTGTGTGTGTCTTTATGTGTGTGCGATGTGATGCATGCTTCCTCTCAGCTTCAGTGTGCCTCTACCACCAGCAGCTTGACATTTCCTCTGCTTTCTCTTCCCTGCAATTACAGCCCAGGTAGACACATAAGCTGGTAGCCTTTCTATTTCAGTCCCTTGCTTTCTCCTCATCTCTCTTCCTTCAGATTGTCCCTGACCATCAACACTGACCATCTCTCTCTATCTCTCTTATATAATTCTCCCTAAGTTCTACTCGCTCTTTCTTTCTCGCCTGTTAATCTCCCTTTGATGTGTATCTGTACTGACCTTACTTACTCCTTAACTCCATTCCTTCAACTCTCTGTTCTTTCTCCATCACTGGTCCCTCTCCTTTACCTGGAGGTGTAAAACCTGGGCTGAACCTTCCACATTCATGGGGTGACGCAGGGTGTTATGAGGGTTACACTGATTTACTGGTTTGCCTATATTGAAGGAGATGTCAGTGTTGTATATAATGGATCAAAGAACATGTATTGCAGCACATGCATTCATATAAGTATTAATGCTTTTACACAGAAGACATTTTGACATGTCACAGTACGAAAGCACAGGTGCAAATAATAAAACTAACGATGGCTTTCAGGGTTCCTGGTATTGTGTGTACTTATTACTATAAATATTACTATAAGTTAGGCTGGGAAAAGAGTGTACCTATACAGCTGTAGCTAAGTATAAAGATGTGTATGTTTTTAAAATTATGTGAAAATACTGGGGAACAGTAATGTAGCCATTGGGTCCAATTTAAGATCCATTTTACGATCAAAGTTTCCATTAAGAAAGAATGTTGTGCCACACGTAGTTTGGTTCCTGCTCATTACATTGCTATTGTGAAAGGAAATATAGTCTAAGCCTTTTGGGATGTCTGCACCCTGAAAGGCTTTAACATGTACTGGGTAATTACTTGTGGTGTAATTTCTTTCTAGGTCTCTTAATCGCTGAATTTGTTACACCCTTACTCCATGAACTTCTCCCCTACCAGTAGTACTCAGGAGGTTTTTAATTGGTATGAAACATCTACACTGGAATTTATAAAGTAAAATAAAATGTTACAAGGACTTTTTCTTGTTTGGTTTTGAAGAAAGAAGAAGTGTATCCTAAAGGTCTTTAATGCTGCTTCCGAGGCGTTTCCACACCGTCCAGAAAACAATCCTAGGGAAACAATATTCGGGGGATTTTCTAACTTTAAAATATTCACATGGGTTAAGTCATGTTGTGGTGTTCCCAGCTTTCTACACTCTTTTTTAGTCATATCCTTATTTTACCCTCCTCCTCCTCCTCCTCCTCCTCCTCCTCCTCCTCCTCCTCCTCCTCCTCCTCCTCCTCCTCCCACTCCCACTCCCAGCAGTGTACGAGTGCAGCAGTGATTAATGTGCTTGTGAAACACTGAGCTCTCCATTAGCGGCCAGGCTGATGGCAAATCCGTAGAAACACCCCTTCTGCAGCACCCTGGGGACCCATAGACTCCTCCTCTGTGTGTGTGTTTGTGTGTGTGTGTAGCGCTTTGAGGCAAAGAAAAAAAAAACTGATACATAAATACATAATTATATAATATGTATAAATATATATATTTGGACATAATGAAGATAATGTTTGATGGTCTCTCTGGATTTTTAAGGTAAATCTCCGCTGTGGGCTACAGACGTGTTGCCTTACACCACACTGATGTACGGCAACGGACCCGGACACAAAATCACCAACGGCAAGCGTCCAGACATCCGCGATGTCAACACTAGTAAGACACGCTCAATGTTTCTTTTCTTTTTTTCCAAGAGAAAATCACAGACTCCAGTTGATCCAATTTTCCTGACAAGTTACAACACTCCTAAAACAGTCAGTAATTTATCTATCTATCTATCTATCTATCTATCTATCTATCTATCTATCTATCTATCTATCTATCTATCTATCTAGCTATCTATCTATCTATCTATCTATCTATCTATCTATCTATCTATCTGTCTGTCTGTCTGTCTGTCTGTCTGTCTGTCGAGTACAAACAATGGGACAGAGAAAATTATTTCAAAACAACTGGAATGACCTTTCCATTTGGGATCCATGTCCAATGATACAGTGTGACCTTTCCTTGTAATAACATCAGGTGTACTGTTTGTCTCTTGCTAACATTTAACTAATTTAATTTGCAATTTGTCTTATGAACTAAATAAAAAAATGATCAGTTCAGGTAATATGACAGCACAAATTAATAGATAAGAGTGTACCTGTTCCAATAAGAAATGAATACTGAAAGTAGCATGTATAAAAGTACTGCTCTTTTTACTTTCCCCACATGGATGATTAGAATTTCACATCATGCTTTCAGCATCTGTAAGAAATATTCAGTCACACTTTATTTACAGGAAAGCTGCATTTGCGGATTTAGTTTGGCCACTTGGGGGCAGCGCAAGAAGTTGTAGGCTTGGTTGTAACACAATATTTTCGCCTGTTTTTTAGAGAATAAAGACTATGTCCAGCTGGCTGCCGTCCCCACGCAGTCGGCCACCCACAGCGGGGAGGATGTGGCAGTGCTCGCCCGTGGACCTATGGCCCACCTCTTCCAGGGTGTCCAAGAGCAGAACTACATCGCCCATGCCATGGCCTACGCCGCCTGCGTGGGCGCCGACATTAGGCACTGCCAGGGACAAACAGGAAATGAAGCACCTGCTGTTCACATCACCTTCACCAACAATAAGAACGGAGTTGGGGCGACTTGTGGCTCGCCCGCTCTGCTCAGTAGCCTCCTCTGCATACTGCTGGCACATGTCTTGCTGATGTAGGTGCCTTTTCCTCAGTGAATCCTATTGATCTCACTCCACTTGGCAGGAAGGTCAGACGTCAGGGTCATAGGAGGTGTGAGCAGGGATTGGCTTAAGGTATTTCCAGCAGGACCAGAGTTATGTTGTTAAGATAATATTAAGATGATTAGAAGTCACAAACTAAGATACAGAGTTTTGTTGGTCTAACAAAGACAAACAATATACAGTATGCATCTGCTAGAGATTGACAAAAATAACGGAAAACATTATTCCAATACTTAAAATTTTCTTTTATTTGTCACTTGTAAAGCATTCTGGATTGCCGATGTGTATGAATTGTGCTGTATAAGTAAACTTGCCTTGCCTAAAGCATTCCAAACAGAGAATTGGGTTGTCTCTTTTTTAATATAAAGTCTTCTATAGCCTACACACAAACAATGTACTGTATATGTCATGTATTGACATTTAAGGCTCCTTCAAAAAACCTTGACTCTTCTAATTGCCTATTTAGGTAAAGGAGTAGCATTACTACTAACCATAAAGGGACACTTAATCTTTAAACGTATCTGAAAAATGTAATACCGCCAAATTTGGTTCTCTTTCTGCTGGTTGCTTGGCAACCTCAAGGTGATAGATAGATAGCAGAAAGAAGTTCCAGCGTGTAAATCCCTGTAAAATCACAGCTTCTTTTTATGTACGGATCCAAAAAAATGAAGATACACCACCTTAGTCTGTGAGCTTTAGAGGGTCTGGCAGGTGTTGTTGTTTTTTCTTTTTTTGAGAGAGCCAGACTAGCCTATGTCCAAAATTCCAGTCTTCATGCTAAAATAGGCTAATCTCCTGTTGGCTCTGGCTTCATATTTATCAAACACGCATGACAGTAGTATCAGACTAAATCTCATGAGGAGCAAAGAAGTGCACTTCCCAAATTGCCAAACTATTCCTTTGAGCTGCAATTATATTTGAAAGATTGTCAGCATACATTACTTATGTGTTCAGAAACAGCACATGACAGACCATATTTGTATGATTAAATACATTTGTGTATGTAAAACAACACAGGATGCTGATACTGTCTCAGCCAATGACACGTTAGTCTATAAAACTGAAAATGTCCACCCTTTGATACATAATGAGTGTAGAAAGGACTCCATTGCTTTGATCCTCTCGAATATCCGCAGTGCTAATTGAGGTTCGCGGCGACTTCGTTTGATGACAGTACTACAGCAGTCCATTAATAATGCAAAATATTTAAAGATCACCTATTTTTATCTTTGGGTGACAGATTGTAGTAATTATTTTGGACATCTGCTGGGGTTTAGAGTTTATTAAACCTGATTTTGACTCTCCTTGTACTAATTTAGACTGGCCGGGGGCCATCATTTTGGTTTCAGATGATGGGCCTGTTCTCATTTTTAACACACATTTAGTCAATACACATTCATAGATCACATGGTGGAGTGACCCTCAACAGCTCAAGAGGCAGTTCAGGTACGTTTTGGTTTCTTTTGTGGTGTGTGGTATTGTAGTTATGTTCAAAGGGAGGAAGAGACAGCGATCAGGGACACTGACTCTTTTGACACAGGGTCTCTTTCATCATTTGATCTCATTGCTGCATTTTATTACATCATATACTGTATATCTCACATTATTTTATATCATATTGTAATCAGTAACAATTTAATTATGTTAAATTAATATTGGAAGGAGCCATTCCCTCTCCATAACATCTCCACAATGATTACTCTTAATTTCAATGCTCATGTACATTTAACTGATAATACTTATACCTAAGTATCATTTTCTGTGCAGGATGTTTGTTTGTAATGGGCTTTGGATTGTTTTGGTATAGCTACTTTTACTTAAGTAAAAGATGTACTTCTTCTACCACAGGTCATGTGGCACAGCATGTCTACATTTGGATCTACAGGTCATGAATCAGGTAAAACGCATAACTGCCCTGCTGTTCTAGGCCAAACACATCAAATAGAACAAGACTATAATGATAGTACAATTGACATAGCAAATGCACATGACCAGGTTAAAAACAAGTGAGAAGAAAATCAAACACACACTTGAAATCAAGGTAAACCTGAGTGTATAATTACTACCGTCAGTGTTGGGTGAACACACACACTTAGGTAATAGCTTTACAGTCATTTCTTTTGTTTGGAAAATATAATTTATATTTTTGAATTAATTGTGTAAATGAAAATAAAATCTGTCAATGAAACCATTATTTAAACTTTAGATTAATTTGAGATCAAGTTCTAAATAGGTCAGAGAGAGTTTGGGTAATGTTGGGGTCAGTGACAGTGAGAGGGTGAGGAAAATAATTAGTTGTTACCAAAACTACCTAGTTACAGCCCTAAAATTAAACTGAGATTCTTAAAAGGAAGAACTGTAGGGTTTCTTCAGAATGCTCCTTTATTCTTTGCATTTTGTTTCCTTTTTTAGGTTGGAACCCAGGGTCTTTGCAGAAAGGGCTTGTTTCAGTTCCTGCTGAAGATGAATACTCCTGTCCATCCAAAGAATTTTGCTCATGTCCCACACTTGCTGCTTCTCCACCAAGGCCGGCTGACTCGGTTGAAGCCCTGAGGGGACAGGATGTCTCCTTCTGTCACTGGAGACAGCAGTCTGGGTCAAAGCATCTGTCACTCTGTTCTTCTCTTCTGTTTCTCTGCTCATACAGGCACCTCTCCAATGCCATCCAACTTCATTTTCTTCATGAGATTTTCCTCCGAGAAGCCAAGAAATCTTCCGGATCTTGATCTCCTTCTCATCTGCCGTCTCAGGACTAAAACTCTTGAATATATATTAAGGCATGTTTGTTCTGCTGGCTGAATGCTTCAGTCTTATTGTTGGCCTTGCGCTTGTTGACCCAATGTTATGTACTGTTCTTGGCTCATTGGAATAGGGAACAGATAGTTTTCTAAGCTTCGGTTAAAAGCCTTTTTTACATCATTCAATGATCTAGTATGACAGGCTTCAGCTCCTGGTTTGCTTTAGCTGTTGATGGCATAGCTCAGAGGACTTGCTCTTGATGAAAGGCTGGTGTGGAACTCGTTTGGATTTTCTTCTTCTGCAGACACTGCAGCCTTGGGTCTTGGTTGACTTGACAGAAAACACGTGCATTATACACCTTATTCACTGATGGTGTTCATTGACTTGCACCAAAAGCTTGATTTGTTTTGTAATGGGCAGATAGACAGATGTTCTAGTAGCTTTTATGTACATTTTTGATACTTCCATTAGTGAAAAATGTCACAACTGGAATCCATCCAACCAAGTGAAATGGAGTTTAACGCATTCCACTCACATCTCACTGTCTTTATCAGTGGATGGAGTTTGGTCAGAACAAACTTCATCCGTTAATGAAGACTGTAAAGTTAGCTTGAAAGCTCAAAAAAAAAAAAAAGTGGAACATTTTTGTTCAAACTACTATTTCCAAAGTCAGCAATGAACTTCCATGCTGAGTTTTACAGCCATTTTACAAGCTTGAAAGGAGAAAAATATAGCTTTTAATTGGATTTATTGGTAATAAGGAAGACTTATCTTGTCTTATGCTATGTTTTACTATGTAACATTATTTATATCAAACTGATCTATATCCATAATATGTCTTCATATATCATCTTTTATTTTCACACATACAGTACATGCAGTAGATTTTGCACATTCCATGATGTCTTACCACAACCAACTAAAATAATATGCAAAACATGCCATTTGGGCCATTTTAAGTGCTATGTAAAGGTGAAAATATTTTAACTGGCATTTTTAATATTGATCTCTTAAGTTTATGCACTCTTTTTCTTGCACTAAGGAAAGCAAAAGATAAGAAGGTTTCCGTTTTGCAGAATGGACACATTATGGCCCGAGGCTTTGATAATGGCATCTCCTCATGTTCTACCAGCCACGCGGTATAAGCTTTGCAGTCACATACTCTACTGCGCAACAGGCTCTCCGCACTCCCGTGGCTCCCACAGCTGCCCGTACTACAGCCATCCTTTCGGTGGCGCTAGAGCACCGGACAAAGTACCATGTGGCATGGAGAGGGCTGATCAGGCTACATAAGCTGTGGCTTTGCCGCAATTTGATGTGTTATGAAATGGGATCTGAGAGCGCATTGCAGGAAAAGAGGAAGTGCAGAAGATTAGAGTCCCCTGCGCTTTAAACTGTAAAATCACAATACACGTGGAGACCTTTCATGAGCAAAAAATAAGAGTGTGACGGATGTCTGTCCTCACACGTGTTGAATGCCTGATGAACCAAGGTGGCACATACTGCACATTTTCCCCCATTCCATTTTTTTGTGTCTCGTTCATTTTAAATGCGTGTACTGCTAATAACGTTTATCATTTTTTAACCACTAAATGTTCTACTAATGGCCCTGAATGATGCATTCACATTGGAAAAACACCTGTGGCACCAACGGCTTTTCATTCTAACCCAATACTTCTGTTCTTTTGTGGCTCTATTTACGCACACACAACGTGAGCTGGAGTGTCAATCTAAGTTATCTTCTTTCAGGAAATAAATATCTTTATCTTGTGTTACTGTACATGTGCAACCAAACACGTCGTTCTGTTTCTATCAATCTGGTGAATGCAATGAACAAGGACTGCAGGCATCTAACAGCCACCATAAACCACCAAACACCCAATATAAATAACATTGCTAGTGACAATTTGTGGAACTATTATGACTGAAAGACATCAAATTCAGAGTCCTGAAAACAAATCTTTGGTAACGAATCTATTTAGCACCCAGATATGTGATTCATCTTTCCATGTCTTTAAATAATTATACGCATTGCACCTCTCTGGGCTCAGGAACAAATTCAATACGATATCGTCAGTGTTGTGTGCTCGTAAATGTGGTTCATAATATTTAAATGTTAAGCATCCACTGAGCACCCATTCAGGGACCGTTTCATCATCCTGTATGTGGATGAATTTTAAATGCCTTTTAGATGTCCCCGGATCCGTCCTCCGGTAGGTAACATATAATAGGCTAGTGGGGGAGCTGCCGCGTGGGTCAGAAGCTCTGCAGGTCTGTGTTTAGAGTCCTGGTGGGCGTTAAGAGACACAGTGGGGGAAGGAAGATGCTTCAGCGCCGACCTGCCTGGAGACAAGAGTGGGTCGCTTACAAATAGGCCACAATGAGCCTCACAATAGACCAATCTTTTTTTATCCACGCTCTCTTCGAGTGAGTCGCGCTATAATGGGTTACTTTGATTGAAAACGCATGCCCAGAGAATGTCAAACGCTTATTTTTAGAAACCTTTCCTAAATTTGGGTGCATGGACATTGAGGGACATTGAGAGCTAGCCCATATCCCACATCACAGTGTGGGAGTAGCCTATGAAATAGGGTTCTGATGTCCTGAAACGTGTCACTTTCCTCACATGTGCTCCTATAGGATGGACATATTATTGCATCACTGCACAACACCCCGTATAAAGCCTGTGGGCCCTTAAATGTCCAACACGACCTTTTCTCGCTCGGACCTGTTCTCGACAGAGGAAAAAAAAAAGAATTATTATCTCACCTTCCGCACAAGTAAGTTCTGTTGCTCTGTTATTAATATTTCTCAGCATCATAACCTTCAGGCTGCCACCAACTCAGCTATTTTTCTTTTTAGACTTGTTGAAATATGCAGCATGTTCCTCATTTGTCAATATGTCAGCTTAGAAGAAATGCAATCCTTGGTTGACAACTTGCATCTCTTGTGTGCACCGCTAACTCCGCCCTCCTCCCCATATCTGCTGGCATGTAAGGTGACACCAGCCAATCACATCTCATTCCGCTTCTATACCTAACAGGGGGAAACAGTACAAGGAGGCGGGAAACTCGTTTGGGCTGTATATAAGCAGTTAAGCATGTGTTTTTTGTATCAGTGTCACCCTCCAATGATTCTCTGCCAGACCGGAGAACAGCAAGAGCGAACACAAAACGCACAGTGACCAAAGATCCGTGCTGGTGGGTGGTGTGGACTTGACCAGCACTGACCAGGACGGGAAACCCCTGCAGCTGCCAGGAAAGGACAGAGACTCATGCTGCCGCCGCCTCACAGAGCGCTGTCCGTCCGCTGTGGTGCTGAACCGCAAGACTCGACCCTTCAACCGGTGACGTAGAGCTGAGACTTATTCAAGAAACGCAAGAAAACATATTTACATATGAATTGTTAATTTAAAAATTAACAAAGCTTCACAAACATTAGGCTGTATATATATGGATTTGACACAGGTCAAAAACAAAGAAGAAAACTCAGAGCAGAAGTTGCTGGACATCCCCCCTGCCCTCGGCGTCAATCCGGTGGTCTGAGCAGAGCAGCGCGAACCCAGCGGAGCCTACGTAGATGCGGAGAGTGAACCGAAGCTTTCGATCAGTGAGGTACGCTCGGCGTCTTTTACGCAGGGATATTGGAGAAAGAGATTTTGTAGATTGCTCTCCTAAAAGGCTCTACATGCACCTGCAAAAATGGGCTGTATCAGCTCTAAAGCGCCAGTTGGTAAGAGTTGTTTTGATCTGCTCTCATAAAAGCACGCTGGAGGAAGCCTGACATTTTTCGCATTGTTTTGCTGCAGCCTTTCGCGGGTGCAGGGGCTATGAGTGAGTTTGGGTGCTTGAAGTACACAGCATGCTGTGTCCGAGAAATGAGACATATGATAGCAGTGCTGAGTCATATGGATATGAATAAGCCTTATAATCAACCGTTAAAGATAACTGGAATCCAAACAATATCATCTTAGGTGTTGAATGGGGTGCATTTTTGAGGGGTGGTGGTGGGGAATAGCTTGAGGAGCTGGTGTCTGCACCCTAAACATCGCGATGCTACGAGAGTTGCAAGAAGCTTTTTGATGAACACGCCAGTCAGAGGCAGGGAACACAGAGGTGTGCTCTTGACACCATTGAGGGATGCGCTGCTAAACGGCGTTTTATATTTGTGACGAGAAGACTCATCCGGACACGATGGTTCTGACCGCGTTGACCCAGTTTAGTTGCAAGGTAGGACACCTTTTTGCTCGTATCTTTACGCGTACGACCGAACAAAATCTTCAGGTTTATTACTCGTTTATTCTAAGAATTTCGACACAACCGCTTCTTGGTGTTAACGTAAAATAAGTAGATTAGTATTCAGTCGCATACATGTCCAAATTTCAACGGACTTCATTACCATCAGGGCTTAGAGGCACACACATGCAGCAAGATATTATTTGATTGTTGCCAAGAAACGAGCTCCCTGTTGCCACTGCATCTACTTGTTCTCATGGTTGTTTACACCTTTGCTGTAGCCCCTACGTGTCTCCCGTCCGCTGGCAACTACATGTCGCCAAGGGCCCCGTACTCTGTGTTACTCAGACCTGACGCGTGCCTCCCCAGATCTCCCCCGTTATTTATTCGACTGGGTCTCCTCTAGCCTTCATAAATCAAACCTGCTCCACATCCATCCATCCATTTCTCTCTCTCTCACGCGCACACACTCACACACACACACACACACACACACACACACACACACACACACACACACACACACACACACACACACACACACACACACACACACACACACACACACACACACACGAGGTCCCTTATTATTATTCTGGTTATGGTAATGATATATGCAACCTTTCAGACTGTGATTTATCAGTAATATCCATGCTTACAGTTGCTCTCTTCGTCTCTAATTGATTATGTAATTTGTCGCTTGAGTCACTTCACGATCATAGCGCCTTGTCCCCGTCTCCTTGTCGCGCAGTGACAGGACATGCCCTGTCCCATAAACCCCGCATAAAGCCACCGTATGCGCACGTATCAAGAGTGTAATATACAGTAGAGCAATAGCAGCCACCTGTTTGACTCTCATATTTAGTCTGAATGTGTGTGACATCACACTGCTGCTGGTCTTGACCTAATTGTGTTGATTCGCTTATAAGTCTCTCAGCGAGCCAGGAAGACACGAGAGCGTGAGAGCAATGCACGGCCGAAGTCTCTCTATCTGCAGTTTCCACGACAACGGGAACTACAGAGAGAAAATGTATGTGTGTGTGTGTGTGTGTGTGTATGAGAGAGAGAGAGAGAGAGAGAGAGAGAGAGAGACCTAAGTGAAATAAATAAATAAATAGAAATTATATGAAGACTGCAATCTCATTTGCTTTGAGGGACGAGGACACACTTTTGGAGCTGCAGCTCCGTTTTAGAAGGATCAGTCAGGGGAAGGAGATTAATTAAGATAAAAAGGCAGAAGAAATGAACAAATTAGCCACAGATGGATCAGATTCAAGAGAGACGCCACAAGTTGCAATAAAAAGACTAACCTCAGTTTTATCAAGATCATTATGGTTACCCTATGTGTCTCCGTGTTTCATCCAAAATGCAACTCAGTCCCATCAATTTATTCCATTACATGTCCTCATTTCCATTCACTTTAGCTCTAATAGCCACAGTCAAGTCACTTGAATTGCATCCTTGGTCTAGCTCAGGGTCATTGCTGCAAAGCCGTGGATGTAATGACTTACCGGACTTGTGCATTGCAGATGTGAAAGCAACACATTTCTGTTGGAGTGTGAGCATTGTCAGTGTCGTTTATCTATAAGGCTTTTGCGTGTCGCAGTAAAGGGCAATAAACCCGCCCAACAAACTCATCGACGGAGAGGAGGAGGCTGTGTCGATCCATGCGAAATGTGACAATTTTCTGACAATCAGTTGCTGACGTGTCACCATTAAATCCCTCTGGGTGTAGGCTGCATGGTCTACATCCACGGGCTCAAATGTCTGTCAAATTCTGGACTTCAATCTCGTGCTGTACAAAACACGTGCACATCGTTCACTCGTCTTAACAATACTTTCATTGAGCAAGGTGGCCTAGATTCAAAGATACAATACACCCTGGGCATCTGATCTCATCACACCCAATTAAACGGCACATATTGAATTCTGCTGGTGGGCAACTTGAGCTTGGCGCGCTGAACGGCAGGTCTTTGACCCAGGGGTGAGTGATTGGTCTTGATATTGGACTCAATATTTGAGATGGGTGCTGGCGACTAATCGAGCGAGTCCTTCTTTTCACAGACAGTAACTAGAAACGCCTCCCTGCAGTGGAGGACTGGAAAGAGGAGCCAGGCACTGACATTTCGAGGCCCACCTCTTAATCTCGTTTAGCAAATCTGATTTGAAGAGCGCCGATCACGCACAGGATTGCACGTGTGTGTGTATGTGTGTGTGTGTGAGAGAGAGAGACAGAAGGAGCTTCAGTATGTGGCAGATGGGAGCTGTCCAGGTGCTGAAATGTTCTGTTGCACCCTGCAGGAGGCCCAGGAGCGCGTTTATGATCAACTTCGGTCCATGATGGTACATGAGTCTGTCAGTTCATGACGAGGGCAGCTGATATAAAGGTTAAACTCGTGTAGTCAAAGAAACAGTCCTGTATCTGTAGGCAGTAATGTGACGTTTCCAGCCAGGAGGTTGCTTAGTGACATTTGCGCTCCATCCATGTAGCGCTGCTTTTGGTCTCGCAGCTTGCCTCTGTTTGGTTGTGTTGATGACGTGGCCGGTTTGGTTGTGTTGATGACGTCAGATAATGTGCACATCACGTAGGTAAAAATCGCAAAATGCCATAAGGCATGTTCCATATTCTGTGTTTCTAATGTATTATACTGCTTCTCTCCCTCCGACATAGCCTAACCGACTTCATAAAATATCAAACAGGTTTGGGCATCTGCCAGGGCCTTACCTGCATGACATGACATGGCATGGCTTTAAAGTGCATGGACGTTTAGGCATTTGTGCCCAAACCCTCATGTTATCTCACTACAAGTGCAGTAGCCTAATCTCAGTAGAGTACGTACAAGACGTACAATAAAGGGTTCTGTGAATGATAAGCCTAACGTAGACATGTATCATAATAAAGAAAGTGTGTTCCAGAACTACAATACAATGATTATAAATACTTTCTGAAAGTGCATGGTAAAAACCAAAATACGCCCGAAAATACACTTCCATCTTGATGGTGGTGTAAAAATAAATTTAAAATGTTATCTTTAATCCAATTCAATATTTTGAGTTCTTTATTCAAAACATTTGGTTTTTCAAAACAGACGGTTCTTTGAGTCTTATTGCTTCACAGCTGCCTTTACACACACTCTTTTTTGTAGCCGATCTGAGGTATCTTTTTACAAGACTGTTAGAAATTGGCTGGTGGGCGTAGATTTATTTTGGGGGGGGGGGTGGTTACCTATTGTTTATAAGCCTATTTGATGTAGATGTTTGAATGTGGTTTTCTTTGGGGGAAACTGCAGTGAGATACGCCAACATTACATTCCCTTATGAGATCCTCGTCCCTCATAGTGGCTGCCCTGGGGTCCCCGTGGAGGCATGGGTGGGTTGGCATGGTGACTGCAACTCTGGCCATAAAGCAACACATAAGGATTATCTTAATCCTTAAAACTCATAGTTAGTAATTCTTGCTCCAATAGTAAAACAAATATTATGATAAATAACATGTTATTGCCACATTAAAGTGGAAGAATCCTTGTCATATTATTAGTTTTATGTGTTCATTTTGGAGCGGGAATATGGTGCGGGGAGACTATGAGTTTCTGCGAGTGTTGATTTGATATAATCTTTACGTGGCTCTCTTCCTCCTGACAGTGGCCGTTGACGGCTCGTTGCGCGTGGACTGGAGCGCGGCTGGCTCCCTGTCTGACCTCGCGCTTTTGGGGAACACGCGGACCTGCTTGGCGCGCAGACTGATTCTGACAGCACCTTTGAGCGCACTGGACTTCAGCGAGGTGCCCTTTTATTTTCTGGTAACATAGCCTAGCGTACAGCACATCCTAGCTAACGGTACTGCACTGACACCTCGTGCAGTGTCTCAACAGCTCACATCACTTCGTAAAGTCTGAAAACTTGTGGTAGCCGATAGTCATCTACTTTGTGCTTGAAGGAAAGTAGTCCCATCAGCCAAATCTCCAGCAACACTTGTCTCTTAAGAACAACTTGGTTTTTAAACAAACAATAATGTTTTTTATAGGCTACCTGTCAGGTGACCCTTCATTGTACACTAAGGGACAAAAGGACACTACCTAAATTAAATTACACAATTGTTGTTGTTATTGCGTTAAATAATTAGGGTTGCAATTTAAGTCATGATAACTGATAAAAAGCCCTTTTTATGTACCTAGATGTTTACATGAGCCTGGAGTACTGTTTTCCATCTGTATAAAACAACTCAATTCCAATCTCTGTAGACTTTTGTATTGATTGTTACACAGATTATTGGATGTTCTGTGGAGATCACCTTACATGATTTGAGCCGAGCTACAATCAACCTTTTGTATTAAAACCTAATCACACGTCGGCCAGATATATCTAATCAAAGATGACATTCTCTCAGTAGTTTGCCACATGAAGCAGAGATTTCTTTTCTTACCCTCTCCTGGTTTGATAATGACCTTATTAATGTGTGTTTTAATACTGAGTTCTTTCTCCATTTAAGTCTTCATTAATGTTAACCAGTTGGTTCATCTTTTTTTTGGGGGGGACGCTCTTCAGTGTAATTAACGATTCATTTTTAATTTGGGATTTTGAATGGAATCTCAGTGTCACTGACTAATGCTTCTGGCCTTTGAACAAAACATAACACACAGTCTCTATTTATGAGATTACTACTGAACAGCTAGACTGTTTGCACTGTGATGCATGGCTGGATCAACTCTGAGATGCTGCATTTGTAGTGGCTCACTTAAATGTTTATTTGACTTTAGAAGCTTAAAGAAAACCCATTCTCCTTTCCACTGGTTGCACCAAAGAGTCTGATCCAGTTAATCGTGGGGTTTCACATGACCAAGGCAGATGGACTGACAGGATACTCTGCTCCTACGATGTGTAGCAATGAAGCAGATAAGACATTAGGTAAGAAAAGAAAAGGTTTTGAAGGCACTTTAGTTAGAGTGGTGGATCTACAAGGACCATCATGATCTAAGAAACCTGCAAAATCGGTTCTGCTGCAGGACATGCCATTTGTTGCTGTACAGTTAAGAGTTTCATCCTAGAAATCCTGGAGCTGAAGGGCTGACGTAATTGAAATGCTTACAATTGCCTCAGAGATGATGATGAAGACGATAATAAGGATGATGAATCCACCTTGCCTCTTTAATCCATCAGTGCGCACCATCTGGGTGTGAATGTGATGTGTTGCTGTGAGCCAGCCAGGCGATTATTAGCAGAACCTAAGTGATCCATTATGAAATGCAGCCTATGTCTATTCACTATTATACTGCTACTAGCCTGTTATTGAATACGGGGCACTATGAGATAAAGGTTGGCTGAATTGCTGATCTGATTAAAATTATATTGCTGTACATTTTTTCGAAGTAGTATTGGAGCAGTATTCTTAAATATGGTAAAGTTATCAGAAAACAAATTCCAATTTTGAAATAAATATCTGGCATGTTTCCGCTTCACATTTAAAGCTGCCCATTAGATTCGGTTAATTTATGATGATGGAAACGCCTCATCTCTGACGCCATGTTAGCTGTGGTGCCACTAAGCAACAATTTCCACACTGAATGAAAGCAGAAAGGCACATGCAAGAGTTATTAATATGGCAGTAGTGGCGGCTGGTTGGTGTTCTGAGTGTGTGACATCATCAGTAATTAAGGCGGGCAGGCACACCGCTAGGAATTGCCATAGAGTTGCCATAGAAATGTTCCCTATTTGTGGAAAAGTGAGACGTAGAGAGAGAGAAAGGAGAAAGAGGTATGCACGGAAACATGGCATGTCGAAGCAAGAGATGAATATTCAGTTTATTTTCCACCAGGGAAGAAGATATCACGGCCTTATGTTCCACTGAAACAATTCATGGCTTGCCTTCTCATATAATTTGGAATAATGAGATCCATGTATGCCTCTAAAAATGTGCGGCACAGGAATGTACTACTGAACAAATAGCAACCCTGGCAACAGGCAAAATGCGTCTGCACCTTTTTTTTGCAGTTGACGTTTGTTGAATAAGATAAGTGCTTTGACTCAATTGGCCAGGAAAAAGATACAAAAGAGATTTCTGCTGTGATGTCATTTTAATTACCTTAAAAGCAACAAATACAAAAGTGTCTTAGCCTATTCGGAAACCGGTGTTGTGGTGTGTGATGGCTAAACAATAACGAAAAGGGTTTGCTTGAGCACTAACATTTGTTTTTCAGGCTTACTGAACCGCAATGTCGGGTTATTACAGTACATTTGACGTCACAATTTTATTTTAATATTTTAAAATCATTGAAGAGTGCTTTTATGTGTGTGAGAAGACATTAGTCAGGTTAATTTTATGTCACACACTCCCTGTCAGCCTGCACTCTGCCCGCTCTTAGCTCCTAACATACATGTTGTGTTGAAGAATCTGTTGTGTTTCTCTCTGCGTTGTGTCCGTGCCGCATTATTAAGCCCTCGCTAACCAATGATTTAAAAGCTAAACGTGAACCTGAGCAGCATCATGACAGCCTCTCTGTCTGTGTTAACCAGACCATGAAGATTCATGACTGCTTGACATGATGCGTGTATATGTGTGTGTTTGTACTGCTATTCTCATGAGGGCTATATATCTTTGGACACAAGTCTTTTCTAACAAGTGTGGTGCATGTTGTCGGAGTGTGCAATGATGGAAAAGTTGCGACACAGCGGTCTAATTGAAGCTCTGTTCTGAGTGCTGCTCATGTCCTCCTCCGCTCATGTTTTCTCTGCTGTATAGTAGGGAAGTAGGGGAGCAGCAAGAGGGGGGAGACGGGAGTTAGCGGTGCTGTTAAGTGGAGCTGTGTGTCAAGGTGATGCTCAAGCTTATGGATGGACCCAGTTTAAAAAAAATGTAACTAAAATAATTTAATGTAATGCTTCAATTTGGCCATTTTGTTCCTCCAAATGACAAATTGTCTTTCTAAACTGAGGGCAGAAATGGCTCTAGCATTCATATCGGGCAACTCAACTGGAAACAATAGTAATGAAATGATGTTTAGGCTCATTAGAGAGGGAAAAATACATTTTGGAGTTCCCTGAAGGTGTATAAAATCATCCTACACCATACTGAAATAATTTCTCTGGGCAGCTATTTGAAAACAAATAAAACATTCAGTTGTGGGTGGGCAACATTTACTGTCTGACATCTGATTTTAATTAAAGACCAACACAATATATCTTTCTAACCCTCCTCCAGGATGTACTGTATGTCACATCTCCTCCAGATTATCCTCCCTCTGATCTGTGAGCTGCTCTGTGGCACAAGAGGATTATTACGCCTGGCGGCAGCCTCTGATCCCGTCACATGCTGGGGATTCCCTTTCCCTCTTGCTCCTTCTCTTGCTCTTGCTCTTCTGACAGATAATCATGTTGTTGTTTGTTTGTTACTCGACTGGTGTTATATTGCTTTTAAGTGAAATTGACAGGAAAATGTTAAGGCGATGCTTCTGGGATGATCTAACTTCATCGTGCTGTCCTGTTTTTTACATTGACTGGAAATTGGATGTGGTGTGTATTGAATGGAGACTCATTAATGAAAAGGAAGTAAAAACGGAAGATCTATGTGCAAAACCACTCATCAATTAAAATTTGTATTTTGTTTACTACTCACGGTCACTTGTTTTAGCTAGTGATGTTGATCAGTGTGGTGTCTCTTAATGAAAGCAGGTAAAACTAGTACGTCAGAGACCTGCGGTCAGTCCTGGGACTGGACACAATCTGTACCTGTTGAGATATGCAATGATAGTTGTCTGCCTAAATCTGTCATCAACTTGCTCAGTCAGCCAAGTGGTTGACCCATATTAAGTAACAACATGCTGGCTTCAGCTCAGCATGTGGCCGTTGCTGTTGACATGCCCATTTTCCACGTGAGTACAGGTAGGGCTAAAAGAAGAGTTAGAAGACAAAGACTCTTGCCAACACCTGATACACCTTTTGTATTTTGACTTCACAGAGAGACAGATTTGATGGACAGACTGGGGGGGGGGTTCCATCTTTTGTCTACTGTAAGGTTCTGTTAACTCACTGAGGGGGAAATTACCTCTCTAGCTGTCTGCACACACAGTTGATCAGAAATATACAAATAGTCACACCTGGAACCACTGGAGAGGTACACTTGTGTTTTGACTATGTGCAGACAAGGTGCAAATAATCTAGATATCTAGTTATATTTCTTTATATGCCTTCTTGTCTGCAGCCATAGATGCAGCAACATACTCTTTAGTTGTTGTTTGAGAAGAGTCTGCTCAGTTACCCTAACAAGCTATTATGCGCTCATTAGCCAGCAGTCTAATTTTACAAACCGCTTTAGTTAACATGTGGCTGCAACGAAACACCTGTATCCTAGGCTTGTAGTTTTTTCAACTTTGGTTCCTCGTCTTCTATGTGAATTACAGTCCTATGCCAAGCAGATATGTTTCATTAGACAATGAAAATTACCTGCCGGGCAACAAGGCTCCAGGAAGTTGCTGCTCCCAGCCAAGAAAAAGCCACAACTTGCCGTTTTTACCCTTTTTTATGGATTAAATAAATGAGAAAAAACATCTTATTTAGTTATATGGGAGTGGTATTCCTTTAATCCAACCTGTGGCAAGTAAGTGAATCATTTTATCTCCCAAAATCTAGGAATATTATTTTAAATGCTACAACATTCTACATAACATGAGGCATAGAGTTGGTGCGTGAAAATATGTGTGTGGTTGTTGGCATACAGCTTAAAAGCATTTATTGGTGTACTTAATTAAAATATTCTTCAATTGCCAAGGACTTGAAAGTACACTGAAGTTTTTGACATACTGTGAACACAGGAGTCCCCTCTCTGTAAAAGTGGGTTTTCTTGTGAGTCACAATGTACTCAGAGGCTGACATTCTCACATTCATGCTGAGCTTAGCTACTGCACCAGTTTTTCCCCTGAGTCATACTTTTTTTTGTCATTTTAGGTGAATGTTGATGACACCATTGAAATGTTACCAAAATCAAGACGAGCTCTCACCATTCAGGAGATTGCTGCATTAGCGCGATCTTCCCTACATGGTGAGTGCAACAGTTAACATAAAAGTTCTAATGCAAGCTAATATTCCAGCATAGGTATTTGTATGTTCTGTAAAAGCATCCAGGCACATACTAAAATATGTAAAAACCACAAAGGTTATGGCGTAGCATAACCCCAAGCTTTTTCTTTGCAGGTATTTCACAGGTAGTGAAGGATCATGTGACAAAGCCTACAGCCATGGCTCAGGGCAGAGTGGCCCACTTGATAGAGTGGAAAGGTTGGTGTAAGCCTATGGACACTCCTGCAGCCCTGGAATCTGACTTCAACTCTTATTCTGACCTCACTGAGGGAGAGCAGGAGGCACGCTTTGCTGCAGGTAAGACTTCTGTTGACTAAATACAGGAAAAACACCCTGGTTAGCTACACTCAAAGTTTAAGCTGACAGAGAGTTTTTGAATGTGCACAGATCAGTGTAGAACAAATACATTGAAGCTGTGACTCGCACACACACTGTAGGATTAGGCTTAGTGTTAAGCAAGACAGTTTATGAAATAACGATAAAAGGTCACAAAAGAGATTGCAATTAAATGAAAAACCATCGTAACAAAAAGGTAAACACATGTAAATGTAATAGTAAAAAGAGAATTTGCCGACTTTTGCTTCAAACAACTTAGTTTTTTCCACAACGTACTTTTCACAAAAATGTCCTTTCTACCCCATTTAACATGTTGTTGACATGCACTTTGGGAATCTTACATGGAAATGAAAAAATGCATGTTAATCCAAGGTAGTAATGCTCATAGACCGCATTGCAATTTGAACACAATTGGATCAGCTAGACCACATCTGGCGGTTGTTTGTTTATCACTGTGATCAGATCTCAGCAAGGTGTGAATTTTGTCACGGCAAACATGCTGAAACACAGATTTAAAAACAACTAATGTTGAAGCAACAGAGGCCAAGGCATCCTGACTTTTAGTCCCTAGTATTGGTCACGCTTCAAAAACATTGCATCCTACACTACAAATCATGCAACTCCATTTCATTTTTCAAACACTGCACCAACCATTTGTAGCTGCTTTCTGTTCATCAAATCCGTTGTCTTCAAACCCAAGCTCAGATAACCCTGATGACATCACAGTGACATTATCAGGGTTGTTTTATCACATCAACTCAACAAGTTGAAAGGTCACCTAGCTCTACATCTGAAAAACAGAGACTGTATAATATTAATGGGTAAACCACCCAGCCCTGAAATGTGAAGCAAAAGCCTAATTGCCTTAAACCTGCATGTTATCTCATTTCTAGCAGGGGGCAACTTCCCTTGTTGCAGAAATAACTTTTTTATGGAAGTCCATGGGAAAATACTACTTCTCACTTGATTTATTACCTCAATAAACATTTTTATATTGGGTTTGTGACCTCAACCGCTACTTTCAAGTCTTCTTCAATACAACATGATGTTAATTTAGTAAATAATTGTCCCATTTATTTTAAATTTGACGATAAAGCAGGGGATCCTATTGACTGTAGCTATGCGCCGCCAGGAGAGGCTTAGCAACGCTAAACATCTGATCACAGAAACACGATAAGAAGATGACTTTTTAATATCAGATGTGTAATTTCAAAGGCCCATGATCGGATGTCATAATACAGACTTCAGATACAGATCGCATGTTAATGGCAGGTGTAAATGGGATGTTGGATTCTTAAGCTGCTGTTTGCGGCCACGTTCATTGCCCTTAATTCTTCTCCTCCACACAAACGTATGGTTTGTTCCTCTCGGAGGGACGCTCACCCACAGCTCATCTGTTTGCTATCTTTTACTCACTTACCTCATCTTTTACTTCTCTTTCAGTCACTCCTGCCCCCTCGATTCAATACGCCCTTCATCCTATTCACATATTTTATGTTGATCTCTGTTCTTTCTCTTCATCTCCTCTTATTCTGTCTTTTCCCCCTGTCCCTCCTGCCTGGTCTTCCTCCATTCTCCCCTGCAATGCAGACTCTCAAGGTTAATTTGCACAATCAGGTTTTGCTCCTGGCAAGTGCCACCATGACTGAGCGATTTTCCCCTGTACCTACTCTGTTCTCATTTGTTTTTTTCCTCTTTTATATCTTACTATTGACATGACTTCTATTCTGATGCACCCATCTTTGTGATTCATCATTACAATAAAGGATCCATTTCAGTATTCCTTGGTTAGGAAAGTGGTTTACTGTGCAACTGTAATGATGATGCAAACAAGATGATTTATAAAGGCAGGCCACATAGTTCTTCAAACTTTTAAAATCAATCATTATCATTTGTTAAATAATCTTTACTGTAACAGCTCTTTAGATGGTTATTTTTTATTTATCTTTTTTTTTAACCTGGCCATTACATGAAGTTTTTTTAAGCCATTGTACACAGCACATAAACAGGGTCTAATCCTTAGCAAGAATTTCTGATGCTCTGTACACTGTCTTCTTTTATTAACAATAATTAGTGTAAGTTGACTAGCAGTCAAGAGTTGGGTAGACATTTCTATGTGTTAAACTTCTCTTTGTTTCTTCAGCTTACATCATCATGCATCCATTCCATCAGGGAGCCAGTTTTGCTGACTCCTTATATTTTTGTCAACTCTCTCCTTGATGGTGTTACTTTTGGTGACTGGACACTGCGTGAATGTCATAGAGCACGTTAGTAAAGTGAGCGTTTGAGCATGTGGGAATGTGTGAAGTGAGTGTTTGGTGTGTATTGGTTGTATCAGAGCTAGTTACAGTAGTACACACAACGGTGTGTTTGTTCACTGTGGGAGGCACCCAGAGACTTGAAATTGCAAGTAGGGTTGTCCTTTTGATGGACTGACTGACTTCTGCCAACACGTACACACACCGCAAACCCACTTCCGCACACACACACACGCAAACACTCATTCACTCATGCACGCAGGCTCGCAGACACACACACACACACACACACAAGCACGCACACACAGTCGTGTCTGCCTATCTTTGTGGGGACCAGTCATTGACATAATGCATTCCCTAGCCCCTTACCCTAACCTTAACCATCAAACCTAACACACACACACACACACACACACACACACACACAGTGACATAGGCCTCTCTGTGTTGGCCAAGGCTGGCAGCCTGTTTCATGCACTACAGAGAGACACTGCAGGATTACCTGCAAATAATGTGTGCGTGTGTGTGTGTGTTTCTTGTGAACGTTAAGAGACAGAGAGTGTGAGAACATGTGTGAGTAAGTGTGTATTAAGCTGTTTTCTCATTTGAGCTCCATACAATGTCCACTGAATCAGGAGCAGACATTGTCTGAAGAATTTGTCTTACAATTTTGGCATTGACGCTCACCGACAGAAGTTCCTGAATCTCGTCATCCAAGCAGACATATTCTTTGGTGTAAATCCTTCTTTTTCTTCACCTTCGGATGTTTCTTTTCCACCAATTTAATGAGCCTTGTGATAGAAACATCATCAACATCATGCACTCGCTTGCTGTGAATTGTCTGGAAAATGACTGGCTCCCTTCACACATGGGTTCAATTGGACATTCCACTAACTTCGTACTAGGTAGCTGGCCACGTAAAATTAATTTAATATCCAATTCAACTGAATTGGATATCTACATTCTTGTAAACTGCTCCTCATGGTAATGTCAAGATAAGTTCAGGTTTGCATTGCAGTGTATGTGTAAAAGGGGCAAAAAAGTGGCCAATGGCATATTCCAGTTTCTGGTGCACTGTAGAGTAGCCGAGGTGTCTGTAAGTCCTACTTACCAGGTTTTCAATATTCCAGCAGCAAACAGGTCTTTTGGAAAATCTAAAGTGGAAACAAACTGGCAGTAATTATTGACAAAATAACAGTATGTTCAAACTGTATCACTGTGGGTTCAGACAACTTCAGATAATAGTAAGTCGTGGTCGTAGTAGAAACATTAAAGTCTGAATTTAAATGTTGTTTAGCTTGCATTTTGCCATTAAATAATATTGCTAAAATATTCTTATGGTATGCATTAAACTAATCAACCTTCTGCATTGCTTGGTATTATTTATTTGTTACACAAACAGAGGAACACACGTGTAGTATTGAGTGTGCTTATCTGTTGGTGTACAGTATCTCTTTATCCCTATTTTTTGTGTTGTATGTTGGTCAGTGACATAAGAAATATGTATGCAGGTGAAAACTTTCTTACTTCTAAAGTTAAAGGAATTAGAAAAGGCTTTCAAAAGAGAACTACAGAACAGCCTGCACGACTGCAATTGCTGGAGGACGTGCCAGTGTTTGTGAGTTGGGAACTCAGCTACAGTGAAAGAAGAATGAGAGTATTGATCTTTCTCCATGGGAGACAATGCATGAATACTCAGCATTGACCAGAGAGAGAGCCAGAAACATAAAGATAATGAAGAGAGAGATTCAGAGAGATATAAATCAAAATGAGAAGTGAGGGACAAGGTTGAAAGAATGCTCTGTGAAAGAAAAGGGAATGATAGGAATGAGGAGAGTCAAATGTGTCCAAGGAGATAGCGGATGAACAGGGAAGAATACAAAACAGATGGATTGTGTGGAAGTGGACAAGTTGGAGCACAGAGATAAAAACGAGAGGGAGTCTAAATCTATGATTGGCTAGCTCCTGTTGATGGTTTGAGGTGATTGGTCACTTGGACCTTGTGGCACCTTGGCACGAGCTGAGTCACCGCAGCCACATGGGGAAATAATCACTACAGGAATACAGCCTCTGTTAAAATAAGCTTTTTCTAACATTCAAAATAATGTTTTTACATGAATAAATAGTTTGTAGGATTATGCTACAATATAAATGCATTTCATGCTACAAAAAGCAGATTAAGTGCTTTAACATAAATGAGCAGTCAGGAAGATAAACCTGGTAAATAAAGTTTATCTGCAAAACACTTCACAGCAGCTTTCACCAGGTTTTTAAACACACCTGTACTGTACTGTAATTCATCCAATGACTGCGATACAAGCATGTAATTTTTTTTTTTTGACTCTCTATCATTTAACTAGGTGGTCATTTTTTAAGCTGTATTTAGTAGATGTGTTGTATTCAACAGCATTATACCAAGAGATCCATTTAATATTATATACAGTACATATTTAAAATTCTGTTCCCATGTAATTGAGGTGGACCAAACAGAAAAGACCTCCCAAACACGCACGCACGTCAATGTGTGTGAAGTAATTTTTCAGCAATTAATTACAGTCGTTCCACTTTTCCTTTTCTTTTATTGATAACCTGCAGTGAATGAAATTCAAATTCACCACAGATTTAAAATTATTCTTTAGAAATAAATTATTTGTTTGCAAAACACGTAGAAAAAAACTTTAGGATGTTAATCACAGTTATATCAATAGACAAAGACAAAGACTTAATGAATGAATAAAACTAAACTAACGTATGTGAAAAGACAGTCTAATTGTAACATAGTTGTTAGTAGGATGTTAATCTGTTGCACTGATGGAATTATTGGTGTGGAAAAGCACATTGTGCTAAATTTAACACGTGAGCTGTTATGACACAGATGATTCCACACTGCTCGTCTATACAATAATCATCCTGTCAACTCCGATTGTTTTACTTATTACCCACTTCACTGTCTCCCCTGCATTGTTAGGAATGCAACCTGCATAACAACTATCAAATACTAAATAATAAATAAGAAGTATTCAGATCCCTAACCCAAGTTAAAGTACTAAAACCGCACGGTAAAAGTCCTGTAAGTATCATCAGGAAAATGTGTTAAAAGTATTACAAGTAAAAGTACTCAATGCAGAAAAATCCTCACATATTAGAAACAGGAAATGTTTAAAAAACGTCCTATGTTTAAAATGCTAACCATTTTAGTTGGACTTGTAGGCTGTTAAATTGTTGATGTTATATAAACTACATGTTTATTACATGTTATTTATGCTTTCCTGAAAGGTGCTATATAAATAAAAGAAGTTTAAAAAAGTTTGGTGTGTAAATATCTTAATTTGTAAATTAAGTAGTAACTAAACCTGTCAAATGAATGTAATGGAGTAGAAGTACAAAGGGTCATGAAAAGAAAAGACTCAGGTAAAGTACAAGTACCTTACATTTGTACTTAAGTACAGTACTTCCGTACATGTACTTACATTCCACCACTGCACTTAGTAAAAGCCATTTAAAGTGCACCAGCCAAACAACCACTGAAGAACATTGAGCGTAATGGGAATGCTGTCTCTGTCCAGTCCAATAAAACGGTGTGCACTTGTTCTTCAAACAGGCCTGCCAATCAAAAACAGTTTCATGAGATGGAGACACAATGGACTGTTGCCTCTGTGTTACTAGGCCGTGCTTGTGCACATGTGAAGCTTATGTGTGTATGTGTGTGCACAGGTGTGGCAGAGCAGTTTGCCATAGCGGAGGCTAAGCTGAGGGCCTGGTCCTCTGTGGACGGCGACGAATCTAACGATGACTCATACGATGAGGACTTTCTGCCATCCAACGAGCCCACCACACAGAGCACAGGTACACGCACACACACGCACACACACACACACACACACATGCACACACACAAAATGTATACCTCTACACCACAATTTGGTAAATGACTTTAATTTGCTTCATCTGGTTCCCATCCTTCCTAATATGCCATCACAAAGCCTCTTTCTCATCCATCTCTCTCTCTCTCTCTCTCTGTATCTTTCATTGTCCCAGTGCCCTAGTTTACATCCTCACCCAACATTTTTTTTGTTCCTTGGCGCAATTTGATATCCCTCCTGCAACTTTAATATGATTTCCTTTGCTGCAGAGACAGTGTCTCTGTGAGGATGGTGTGTGAGCAGGTTATAAATACACAGAGTGTATTTGACCATGGGTGTGTGTGTTTGCCAGAGCTTTCATCTTGATTACACTGAATCATCAATAACCTGTATTGTCTGCAGCTAATAACATTCAGCTCAGTGTGGACTCTCTATCTTCATATAGCCATCTTTGGCTTCTTACCTTCTGGCAAAGCCCATTTGGTAAATGGAGTTTCACTCGAACCTGCCTGTATGTGATATTACAGTAATCAACTCTACATGAAACCATAGCTGTAGTATTTTTCTGAGGGCACATTATTTAGAGCATTTTTCTGGTAGAGAAGAGTTTTCTTAGCCCTACTGTAATCAAATTGTTTAATTTTTCCACTGCTGATATTTTTCACACCCGTGTAATGCAGTTGATCATATTTTTTCATTCTTCTCATTTACATTTCTTTGAAACACATTTGACTGTGGACTATGGTAATAACTACCGTATAGTCAGGTATTTTTGTGGTAACTAATACTTTACATGCTACCTTAATTTGTGTATTGGTTGCTTTCTAAAATTAATATGTTGATATTATTATTTCAGACATTTCTTTTTGCAGTGGAAACTTAGGAAGACATTCAACTTTTTTTGCCAAAATAACTCGCTTTTGGTTGAAAAAATGTGCAAATTATTATTCTTACAAGATACCCTGTGGAGCTTATTTTATATTCTGGGTACATTCAGCAAAGCACACGGTGAATACCTTTGAGGTTTTCTTTTACATTGTTTACATTTGTGTATGTTAAATAGCAGGATTATTTTTCCGGCTTTTGTTTTTGCATTCCTGTTTCTTATGTTAAGATCCTTGCACATTGAGTCTGTGCAAGTCTGTGCAAGTTTGAATAAATACGACCTCATGTTGTGTCAATCATGTTTACACACTGCTTCCGAAAATTTTGTCCGTCATTTTAAGTTGGTACGGGTTCAATTTATGTGTTTTTTGCATCCGTAGCAAGCAGTTTGATGTGTTTTGACAAGGAGAAGGTATGAGCCTATCCAGAAGTGCAGCACAGAAAAACGCTGGCAGAATGCAATGTCTATTGTCAACAAGTCAGATGGTAATATTCAGAATGATGATAAGGATGGTGATGATGATAGTGATCATGATGATAAGGAGGAGGAGGAGGAACATGGAAGAAGGGAAGATGAGAGAATGCAGACATATGCAGACAGAAAAAGGAGAGAAACAGGGAAGTGATGGAGAGGGCAACTCTCGCTCTAGCTGCGGTGTCAAACGCAAGAAGACGCAGACAGAGAGGACAGAGAGATAGGTAACTGTCAATGGAGAAAAGCAAGGGATGAAATGATGGAGGAGAGAGAGGCAGAGTGACAGCATTGTCACATTTTGTATTGTTTTGCAACATTTTTTGCAACAGATTAATTCATACTCTGACTCAGACTCTGGATCTCATTGGATTTCTGTGGGTAACAATTCTTTTGGATGACGAATACAAAAAAATACATAAGAAAGTTTCCAACTCAGTGTGCAAGGACCTTTACTAGGGTCAAACTAAATGAGGACCTGATGATCAAAACATTACTCTGTAGCAATGCTAATGGTCACCAACTCAACAGGGTATAGTTAAACAAGTAAAAATGTAAATAAAGACTAGACATTTTTTCAATGCTGGCTAAGGATTTGCTAGTGTATTTCCTACTTATATTTGATGCTGCAACCCCTCAGGGACCCTCCAGGAAACATTACAGTTTCATCTGATATTCTCTTATCTTTGTTCTTCAGGACTTTATTCTCACAGTCTGTATCATTCCTTCTAGATGTGTTATCATATCCGCCCTATTTGAAGGACCTGATCCACAGCCAGCTTTGCCAACACCTGGGCCTGCGAGGGCCTTGTTGCGAGGGTGGAGGAGGCGGAGAAGGAGGTGGCAGCGGAGAGCCCTCCCCCACGGTAGGCTCCCCGGACACCTTGTGCTCCAGCCTCTGCAGCCTGGACGAGCACCACCCCCTTCTGCGTGACCTGGGCGGCCACCGTGGCACCCACTCCTACAGCAACGCCGCCGAGCTCGCGGCCAAGATCCTGTCTGCGCTGCAGGGAGGGGAGGAGCTGCTGCTGGCCCGACTTCAGAGGGCAGGGCAGAACGGGCGCGGTGGGGGGGACAGCGGCTTCCATAGCCTTGGCGGGGGAGGGCGGGGCATCAGGCCCTGCGGGGGTCAGGACTCTCCTTGCTACTCCAGATCTTACTCTGAGACGTACCTGTCACCCGGCGAGGACGACGACACCCCCTGCAAGGACTATGAGAGCACTGTGTGCCAGGCAGACGGCAGCGGTGTGGAGTACCCACCTGACTACAACCCACACAGGAGGGTCTCTGATGTGGCCTCCTCAGGGGTTGTGTCACTCGACGAGGAGGATGAAGAGGAGGAAGAGAGGGCAGGAGAGCCAAACAACCAATGACTTCTCTCATCTCACCTCAGTGTTTAATCCCTCCAAGCTCTTTGGAAGGTTTTCTTTTTTGCAACAACTTCCCCTCTCCTCCATGGCGTCTAAAAAGTTTGTACTGCTGTGCATGCTGGTTTTTTCCCTATCTCTGACTGAAGCATTACTCATCCGTCTTTGCCTTACTTGCAGCATCTCAGATCATCCTTACCACCTCGTGACTGCTTTGTCCCCACTCGATGTATCAACTTTTATTTTTCTTTCGAGGCGTCCAAACAATCTTTTTTATCATTGTTAAACAGGAGTACTGGATGTGAAGTGATGTACTCGTGGAAGTGACGCACGCAGTTTCCGGCTCTGGCCCTACCTGCGTAGTGACTGTAAAAATGGACGCCACCAACAAACAGACAGACTGACATGACTGAGTTTAACTCTCTGACTTATCTTTGCATGTGTTTTGCAAGTGCTGAAATCGATGGGCTGACCTGGGCCCTGAGCACGGTTTGCAATCTCAGCTGTTCTGTATAACCCCCACCCACCTTCCCAGCATCTCTGATGGGAGGGAGGCTTGGCACCGATCCTGGGACCTGCCCTTACCTCTCTGTCCCCCCCCCTCCCCTCTCCCCTCCTTTGCAAGACACAAAATAGCATCCTTTTGGGCATGGCTTGCTGAGTATGCCAAACTATTTAACCCTGTCACTTCTAATTATGAGCATATGCTGGAATGTCTTCAAAGTGACAGGAGATAGTATGTATTTTAAATTACAAAGTTTAAAAAAGAAAAAGAGAAATGATATGCTTTTATTGTACTAGTTTTCTATCACTCAAACATGTTGTTGTCCATAGTATCCAAACATCATTATGATGGACATCTGCTATAATGATCAACTATGGCTACTGGATATTTTTGTGGTCCTGTGGATTCCTGCATGGGTCTTCCATGCAGGAATCCCCACAAACTCCTTTAGAGAAATTTGGTCTTAAAAAATCCACAGCAGCAGCGACAACAACAAATGCTGACAGAATGTTTCTGAAGTGACCCTTTGGCGATAGTTGGGCAGAAAATGGCAAAGGTGGAAAAGAGTTTTTTTCTGTGAAGAGATGAGTTGCATCGGAGATTTTCTATATTTTTGTATGCGTCGTCTTGCTTTGATCTCTTTGCCTATATGGCGTGCCAGTGTATGTGTTTTTTTGCACGAAGCTAATGTGGCTGTATGAACAATACAAATGTAAAAAAAGTTTTTATTTTATCATTGTAAAAGAGGATACTGTGATATGTTTGTTTTGGCGTCTTTCAAACAACAGGCTTATCCTCAAAAAGCCTGTTGTTTTCTTTTAAAAATGTCTAACTGCCCTTCTTTCTTTCCTCTAATACTGATTTCTGCAAAACTTTGCCTTTCTTTCAATACTTTCCCTCATTGTTGTATTAGTTGCAACATGGCATGTTTATGTGCGCATGCAGAAACCTTTATCTCCATGGTGATATGAGGAGCTCTGTTGAGGTTCTCCCAGAGGGACTGGCATTCACACAACTCAGGAAATCTCATTGGACCAGAGCATTAATGCATCCTACCCACACGCACAACGCTACTTCTCTCTCTTATCCCCAGTGTGTGTGCTTGTGTGTGCTTTTGTGTGTGTTTGTGTAGAGAAAGCCTGGTGTGCAGAGTTATTTTCTACAAATAATTAAAGCACAGATTCAGTCCCACATTCTTTAATGTTGTTTGACTGTTTAGAAAAGCCTCAACGTGTGAATCTGTTCGTTTGACGTTTTGTGAAAATGTGTTTGTGTGTGTTTGTGTGTGTGTGTGTGTGTGTGTGTGTGTGTATGTGTGATTGTGTGTGTGGCTGTATTGTAAGATCTCAGTAAGCTCCTTAAACATGCATTGTATATCCATTCCTAAACCCCTCCAATGTAGCAATTCCCTTTAAAACAGTGTTTGGTGTAGATGAGCTCTTGTTGGATGTTGAATTTTTACTGATGCTGGAAATCTAAAAAAGCATACAGTAGATACATCTGGAAATTGTTTTGAAAATATAGACTGGATGACATTGCTAACTTATCTAAAAAATACATAAAAAGGAGAAGTCCCAGTCAAGATAGTTAACAACTCAGGGGGAACCATTGAAGCTATGTTTTTCAATCCTCACCTTTGACCTCCCAAGTTGTACCATGATCATCATCCTCACCCTCATCATCCCCATCATCATCATCATCATCATCATCATCATCATCATCATCATCATCATCATCATCATTGTCATCATCGTCATCATCGTCATCATCGTTATTATCACATCTTCCCTTTTGTCACCCCAGTCAAAGCTTGGCTTCCTTTTTCGTCTCCCTTTTTTAAAGTAAGTGCAGATTAAAACCCTTCTCAAATCTGATCAACAGAGGCACCAAATATCCTGTTGCACATATTCCTGTTGACTGCGTGTATTCATATATACAGCGAGCCGGTTTACGTCATTGTCCTTTTGGTTGACATTAAAGGCCGGCCGATGCTGGCAAGGCGAGGTTGTGCTTTTGTCCTGGCGCGGTGACGAGAGCGTGCTATTGTTCTCCGCCTCCCCCATCCTCTATTTATCAGCTTGCTCTTTCCACCACAGTGCATTTGCTCTGTCTGTCTTTGTGATTGTCCTCCATCCTCTGTGTGTCTGTCCTCAGTGTATGAGCAGTGTGTGTTTGAGATGGTATGTTTGTGTGCAACTTTGTGTGTGAGAGAGAAAACGGGCGCCTTGATGAGATTTTCATTCACCCAGCTATCTTGTCTCTCTAACATTGACATGCGTGTCATGGTCCTCATGTCTCAGGACCGTGACCATATTCCTTCATCCAGTCTTGACCTTTACTATAACCCCATCCTAAACCTAATCTGAACCCTAAATCTAAGTCTTAATCCCTTAGTTGAAGTGGCACTTTGGCGGATTTCGTCATCTTTCTATCCTTGTGAGAACATTTTGTCCTGATAAGAATAGAAATATTAGCGTGCCTGCTGACATACACACACAGACAGCCTGATGAATGTCTTGGCTCTCCATCCTTCTGTCACTGTCCTGTCATTTCCCTTCACCCTTTGCCTCAGTCCTTTCCTCTTTGCCTCCACACTTCCCTTCTTGTGTTCTTTCCCTCCCACCTTCCATCTATCCCCACAGGGGGCTAATTATGTAACCAAGAGGACATCTGAGTGCTACCTTTGCCGACAGGCAATTAGCCTGAGATTATAAAACCGCCTGACGAACAGGAGATGCATATCCCTCTCCTGTCTGTCTTTTTATTTTAACCTTGTGTCTTTTTCCCCTTCACTCCATCTGCACTCTCTTTTCCCTTTTTCTCCCACCTCCTCCTCACCACCACATCTTTTGAGGTTAGCTGTCCCAGAAAAACTCCAAGCGGTTTGTGGAATGCAATGGGTGATCAAGGGAAGTGTTCCTTGCTCTCTGGAAGCAATTCATATTTCATAGCGCAATAACAGAAGAGCACCCAGCTGTCCTTAATTGAGACAGATGTCTTTAGGGTGACACATGTTTCTTTCTGTGTGAGTGTGTGTGTGTCTCTGGGCAGTGTAGTTTGTTGCTTCAGGCAAGCACTGACATTGGATACTTATCAGAGAGAAGTGCTCCAGAATATCTCTCTGTGAGTGTGTGTGTGTGTGTGTGATATAGTGGTAGGAGAACCCAGCGCTATAAAAATACATCAAAACGAGCATCTGTCGGACAGTGTAAAGGCAGGAGGGCGTATGAATATTCAATTCAGCCCCTGTCACCCTATAGCCTACTTACCATCTAATAACAAAGCAGAAGGGCCTGGGGACCGTTCTCACTACACCACCGGACCCCAGCGGTGAATATTAGGAAAAAACCTGTGAACACAACTAGGACTGTGAAAACTGCTGTAGGACCTGAGTTTAGATAATCTTCACAGAGAGAGATGGTCTGTGTTTAACCCACATTAGCCTCCACCGTCTTAATTAAAACATCCCACAATCCTCAGGGATGTTTGGGTGCGCGCACACACACACACACACACACACACACACACACACACACACACCATGAAATGAGGCTTATGAGAGTTCAGAGAGCAAAGCCATACAACTCACCCAGCAGAGACAAAGACACTATGAGCTACTGTAACAGGGTAGAAATATAGATGAGCCAACATGAATGTACTGTCCCATATACATCCTAAATGGGTTGAATATCAGCATCAGTCAAACACACACACTCAACCTTCTCCTCCCTCTGAAATCTCAATCCTGTTTTCTTACTTCTTTCTAATACTTTTCTTCCTGTTTTGGCTGAATGTAATTATTTGAATATTGCCACCTTGGATTTGAACAATTAATCTTTGTTTGCTGCATCTGATATTATTTTGAGTTATTAAAATATTGTTATTGTTCTTTGCAAAAAATACAAATCTGGTGTAATGTGATTATTTGTTTTGTCATACACAAGTCACAAGGTTCATGTTTTTGTCATTTTACATCACAAGGTTGCACAACTAACTCCTTTAGGCTACACACACATATAACACATATGTGAATATTTGAATTAAAATAGCATAACATGAAATAAAATTCAACAATACATACAGATAGTTGTGAGGAGGAATTGGAGAGCTCCATTAATGTAGTTTGTTATGGTTATGATTAGATAATGAACTACAACCTCTCAATGCCATTTACTACTAGACATTTACTGTGGTACACACACCATAAAGCCTCCTGCAATTAGCTCTCCGACATGACGACATCATCATCATTGAGTCATTGTCAGGGCAAAGGGCAGCAGTCAGAGAAACCGCACAAAGGCTTGCTCCTCTTAGTGATCCTACTCTTGGTGTATTTCATTTTTCCATGACATCATGGGCCACCGGGAAAGCTCACTATTCCATTTGGTGGGTCGAGTGATGGAGGGTAGAGAAATATCATGACAGGATGTCATGGATTTCGAACAAAGCCTGGTGTGTGTAATCATCAGGGTTTAGAGTCCTTGGACCCCACAGTTATGGTTTGTTGGAGTGTCAATAAAATGCTCCTTGATGAAAATGTGAAAATGAAAGGAAGAACAATAATGTCCTGAAAGGAGTTAAGAAAAGTCTCAGTGATGTCAGAGTATAGTCGAGTAGGTCTAAATTGAAATTTAGAAACAATATACCTAAAAGGGGACATGTATTTAATTGTCTAAAAGATCTGAAAATGGCCTTCCAAATGACAAAAATGACTTTTAAAATGAATGATATATGCATTTTCTGATCCTCCACCTCAGTTGTTTAATGGTTTATTTTAGAAAACCAAATGGGGGAGATCATGGTCATGTTTGTAAGAAATTATCATTGACTGTTAGTAGGAGATGGGGAGTGAACATAGGTTGTTTATCATAGCTAGTTGTTAGTTAGTTAACAAACAACTGTAATAACCTAACATAGATGTTACTTGGGGAAAATAAACATCACTAGTGAGTCAACAGATCCTTGTGTTTAAAGCTACAATAGAAGCAAGGGGCAGGAAGGCCTCAATCGGGCACACCTGCAGCTCAGGGGTTACAGAATGTGGCTTTGAAAAAAATTGTTTTTTCTCCATCAAGTGGCTTGTGTTAATGGAACTTCCACCTTTAACATATCCTCCGTTTTTCATATACTTGGCTAGTAAGGAAAGTTGTGTCAGGAAAACCTGCAATTTAACTTTGCAGACAAACGCCCATTAAAAAAGGCACTCACGTGCCCAACCAGGCCACACTGATGATGCTGGTGTCCATCACGTGCCCCTGAGCGCTCAAGCTACACTTAGGTAGGTAAGACTTAAGGTAAGGCAGGTAAGTTGGTTGAAAAACTCAGATCTTCTGCCCTCAGCACTTTGTGTTTGAAAGTGGATGGATGTATCAAACAAGCTTTTCAGCCAGGGGACCACTGTCCATGTCTCATGTGAAACCAAATGTCAAGTACTGAACCTACATCTTGTTTGTAAAGTACTTAATGTCCTTAAGTTAACATACTTCATTTACATAAGTTAATGTAATTAAAAAACTTAACTTGTGTTTGTAACTAATATACATAACAAACTTACTTATTTTAACTGCGTTAAAGTAGTTAAAATAAGTACTTTTGTTTTAAATGACATTATTAACTCGGTTTGTGAAATTTAATTGAGAAAACAGTTTTGTTGTGTGGGAACGGAAAATTTAGGAGACGGGATTGCTCTTGTTTACACTCTCACTCTCATTCAGTCTTTTATGTTCTCTCCACCTTGCATGTTGTCTTTTCTTCTGATCATCTCTTGTCAGCAGGATTGCCTGGAAAACAGAGCACCAGGCTCCCTTTGAGACAAAAAGATACAGACACTGAGTAAGACACTGCATTTATCACAATATAATGTTGTACTTCCATTATGTTTCTATACAGACAGAAGCTTTGGTTCTTACCCAGAATGATAATTCAGATGTGCAAATAGGAAATTTGCACATAGTCTAATTATCTCAACACTTCTACTTTCTGGCAAAAAAGGGGGTTCTAAAACAACCTAAACAACCATGTTTAAAATATAAATGTATGTCATACATTACCAACCTGGGACGTGAACAAAAAAAGATTAATCTTTTCTTTCTCGTGCAAATCTTGTCATGTCTGTGGAAACAGAGTGGAGTCACACATGATCGTCCCTGTTTAGACAGCCATGGAAGATCTGTCGCAGAGCTAAAAAACAAGCTTTTTAGGGCTCCGAACTGAGTGATTCCAAGACAGGGTGTGAACTGATTCTGAACATAACCAGCAGTATCTAGGTCAAGACATGAGAAAATCCAAATATCTGAAATTGAATTTCTAAAATTTAAGATTTCCGGGAGTCTTTGAATTCAACACATCAATACAAGACAGACATCTATGGTTCTTTAAAGGTTCTAAATGTATGTCTTTCACATCAAAAAAATCTTCATCCATTACTTTTGAAACAGTATTATCATGCAAACACATGTGGATGTAGATAAGACTAGCAGTTTTGTGGGACTGTACTTTTGCTAAATGCTGACATCAACATTCTAATGCTCAAGACAATGTTGACATGTTGATGATTGGAAGGTATAATGCCACATTAATGTCATGTTGTTTAGACTTCAATTACAAGTGAGTCAGAGGTCACTTTAATTTCAAGTCAAAGACAACGGAATAGGAATTCTACAGCTACAATATCTCCATTTGGTTACATCTAGCCTAAATACTATCCAGTACTGATCTAGACGGAGTTTATACACACTAAAGTTAATGCTACTGTCATGCTATTCATATATTGTTACTACAAAGCTAGCAGTGGGGGTAACTATCATGGGATAATGCATGAGATTGTCCCATCATTCTTGTTCTACCAACATTGTGTGAATGCAGCATATTCTTCATCATATTTACCCTTTTAGCATGCTAGGAATCAGTACTAAACACAAAGCTAAGGCTAACAGGATTGTAACTAGTTTTGCAGGTATTTGGTCATAAAACCAATAATTGGATCACGGATGTCTTTAAATTTCCATCCAATAGTAGTTGAGTTATTTCAGACTGGACCAAAGTGGTGGACAGACAGACCAACATCCCTGAACTTGACATTATGTCAAGCATGTCATTTAGGAAGAACTCTGCTGATACACACATACATCAAGAAACTTTCCACTGTAAACAGCTACTTTTCCAGAAACTCTGTCTGTCAGAACACACACATGGCATTCAAGATTTATATTAGACACAGCAGTTGTCCTGACTGTGGTGTTCACAGAGAATTTCTGAGTTCATGAGTACTGTTTTGGAGTTTCACGGTTGATTTCACAATGATTAATTGATGCCCAAAAATGCTAAATGGAGCTTTTTGGATTTTCTTTTTCTATTCTCAGCTGTTCTGTGGCATGTCTGCTTTTGCCTCATTTGCATCATTTAATCATTCCTTCTCTTCGGAATTCAGCCAGAGTGCACCTCATGATACACCATCTGCTGGAGGTCAGGAGAGATACTGTGTTGTTGACTCTAGAGACCACGGTGTGCCACCCCGAGAATAAAAGTATTCCCAGTGGGGAAACTGGGCCTTTGGAGGGAAAGCTGAATGAAAAAACTCCTTTACTCCTGACTGCAAGGAGCTGAAAGAGACAGAGTCTTTATATTTTAGAAATTAGTCTATTAATCTGCTCTTTTTGTGTCCCTGCCATGACTGAGGCTACATTATCCCGAAAGGCAAAACACAAACAAACACCTACAAAGCATTAAAGTAATACTACCTTGAATTTCACTGTAGACATGTAAGCATTGCCTGGAGGACAACTGTGTGTTCAATAGGTGAATGTCGTTTCAATTAAAGCTTTTTACAGAGGGAATTTAAAGGTCAACCTGGGCTGTATTTATCTTGGCTTTTGCCAATTTTGTGATATTGGTCTTAAATTTGTTTTCACAGGAAGGACTCTCCATTTCAGATTTGAATTTAGAGTGTGTCTACAATTCCATTAGCAGGTTTGCGAAACTTAAATGGCCAATTTTGTCTTGCATTATTGATAAGGTTCACATTGTATGCACAGTCAGTCTAACGGACAACCACTCCACCATTCGGCTATTTCTGACCACATGCTGGCAGCCTCTCCAAGTGGCACCCTTCAGCCTAATCTCTGCTGTGTGTCTGAATAAGAAGGGGTCTCCACTCCTTATCAGTTTGTCCGTTGCTTTCCTGGCACCAGTGGTTAGACAAACTGCCATTTATGGCTAAAGGAAGAACACTACAGAGCACATGCTGTGCTTTACTGACCCACAATGCACCAGGGCTTTATAAACCTACAACAAAGACAATTTGACAGTGAGTGAGCGGTTAAGGGCTTTTGATAAACCAATTCTTTGACTATATTCTCAGGATTCATTCTGAGGTTTAACAGAAATAAAATTTGAGTAAGATCTTGTTTTCTGAGGCTGGGGCGTTTTGAGAACGTGTGCATATCTACTGCAATGGCATCACTGACATCTTCCAGCCGCAGATCCTCCTCATCCTACCGCTCATCGTCACGTTACAGCACCTCCAGCTCCCATCGATCAGAGGGCTCACTGGGTGGGTCGTCTGATTCATTGGATCCCCTTTTTGAGCCGTTTCTCGACTCTGCTGATCATTCTAGTCTGTTTGTAGAAGAGAGACCCAGTTGTTCGGCCCCCTTCAGCAGACACAGCAGATCATCCTATGGACACACTGGTAAGCAAATTGATTGATTGCGAAGCCCTGTCCCCATTGGTTATTGTTGCTATGCCAACATTTCTGTTATTGTACTCCAAATGCAGTTTATAATCTGCCAAGATTACCACTCAAACTTCTTAGTAATTGTTTTTTTTTTCAAAGAATTGGCCCTACTTTTTTCGGGAAGGGGACTTGGCGAAATCTCAGATTTTATCATCTATAGCTAGTAGGGTTGTAACAATACACCAAACCCAGGATTTGGTTCGTATCGCGATTTTTGACCCACAATTCGATACAAACCTTGATGCGGGGCTAAGGACGTTAATGGCAGTTTGCAGAAACAGATACAGGCACACAAGTCTGAACAACAGCACCCTCAACGTTACACCTCTGTTAGCGTTACCGGTCCCCCCCTTTTGGAATTTTAAAACAGCATTGTTCTTTTATTGCAGGTTAGATGGTCCCAGTATTTTTATGTAAGTAAGATACGGATGTATTTAATTTCAGATTTCTTTTTTAAATTCTAACACAAAACCCTTTTTAACAAGACGAAGAAGATAAAAGACATTCAGGATGAAGATTTGTTTGGCAAATTTAATGCTGTCTTAGGTATTTGTTGTTTTTATATTATGAACAAGTTAAATAAGTATCACCATGATCAACAGCTCTAGAACAGTCAAACAGTGCTTTGCCTACACCTTTTTTTACATTTTGAGGCATGGGGTAGAGCCTTTTTCAATCACTTTCTTCACTAGCAGGAAGGAGATATTAGTGTATTGCATTACAGTGTTGGGCTGATTGAAAGAAAAAATGCCACAGAGAAGAAAAAGACCTGCTGCTCAGAGAGAGTAATGTGCTTTCTCTGTGAGAAAAATAAGAGCCTTTATTGCTCCAGACTTTGTCTACTGAGTCACATAAAAAAATAATTGGTGAAAATATAAAATAAAAAGTGGAGTGCTAATCCAAAACACAGGAGCCTAATATGACGTGTTAAAACAGTTCTGCTGCCGCACAAAGCAGTAACAACAACAATAAAAAAAAGGTAAATTACAGTGACGCTACAGGTGGATTATAGCATAATCAATAATCAGGCTTAAATTGGATTTCACTGACCCATTTGGAATGGTTAGTGCTCAAATGTCAAATAAAATGAAAAAGAAGAGTTACAAATGTTCCCACTGAGTCTCTTCTTCAGTGAAAGATTGTCTCCTTCCAGACTGTAAACCATTTACAGCCAAAACAGAAGCTTCACTCTCTCGTGGTGTTTAATGGCCTTTGTGTCCTATTCTGAACATGAAATACAAAAAAACTAAAAACAACAAAGCGATGATACTTGGACTGAAAATAGAGAGCCCCAAAGACACTGTGAAATACATAAGCCATGACTAAATTGTGTGAAATGTAAAAAATTAACCACTATTTGTGAAGAAAATGATTAGCATGAAATGTTATTTTGTCATTCTGTGATTTACAACAAACCGGTTTTAATTGAGTTCACTTTTATTTCATCATAGAGTGTATTTCTTTGTTTCAAAAGTCCACAATGACACTAAAAATGAAAAGAAAAGAATAATTGCTTTAAAACATTACAGCAAAAGAAAATGTATTCTGAAAGTAAAATATATAATGTATTATAATCTGTGGCCGAAACTTATTTATATGAGCCATGCTATAATTTGTAATTCTTATACATTTAATTAATTTATACTTCTCAACATTTCCATTGATATTTCCAAAATGTTCCACTATTTGCGTTCCATCTAACCATGGTCTTACATGCTCTGTATTGTTCTAAGCTCCCCCCCCCCCCTGTTGTTTTCCTGCAGCTCCTGTAGGCGGCACTTTGACAAGCCGTCAGAGCAGCACAGGTGGCGGGGTGCGATGTCTGGGAGACAGCTACTATATGTCAGCTGACGTCAGCCAGTTTGAGCCACATGACGTAGTGGTGATGGCCTACAACCACCGTGTTGTCATTCATGCCCAGAAGGTGTGTGTGTGTATCTTTAAATTAGCAGATGTGTGTTGTTGTACTTCTGAGGGTGTGTATGAGGGAACAAGTAGATCCTGTGCGAACATTATTCACACACACTTGGCTTAAAGCTTGTATAATAATAAAATGTTTTCTGCTGACACTAAAGGTTGATCAATTGGTATATAATGTGTCAAGCACAGAATCTATGATATTTTCAGTTTGGATTTGCTGTTTCTTTTCTTTTTGTTTTGTGAATGAATAGATTCCTTTTATAATTTGTGTTAAATCTGAGAGCACAAGGGGATCAAAATAATATTTAAACTTCTGTTTCACAAAGTTGTTTGCATGGATTTATTTCTCATGTATGCACAACTGGTTTCCATGGTGAGAGTCTCTGCTGTGCAGAGGAAGATGGTTTTAACAGGAGTCAGCAGACAAATTGGCAAAAAAACATGTTCAACTCACCGTAAAATGCCTGTAACAGCATCAAAAAATGTCTTCAGAGAGAACGATTCCATGTTCATTTCTTTTCCCCTCTCCTCCATTTTCTGTCTCTCTCCACCACCTGATCAGCATTGACTATTTGCTCTTTTCTCTATCACTGGTTCTCACCCTCTTTTCTTGCCCTTGCACCTTGCTTGGCCGTGTTGCTCTTCTCACTTTCTCCTCCCGTCCTCCAGTGCTCAACGACCTTTCTTCTCATCATCTTTTCTTCCCTCTGTTTACCCCTTTCCAACAACCACCCCCTCCTACAGATCAATTCCTACATTCACAGCCCCATCTTTCTTTAACCTTCTGTCTCTGTCCTTCAGGTACAAGATGATGGAAGCATCAGTGACACATTCACCCATAAGTCCCTGTTTCCGGAGGATATGGACCCATTGTCGGTCAGTGGGACCCTCAACCCTGATGGTACCCTGGTGGTGAGTGTCCGCCGGACCACGACCCTGGGTGGGCTGGAGCCCCTAGGTGTCCCCACCTTCCGCAGTGAAGCACACCTTTAACTTTGTGGCTTCATCTTCTCACAGTATCTTAGCTATGTTTTTAAATATTATTTTGTGTTATTGGGTACAATCACCGCTCAAGCCGATAAAGGCATTATAATTTAAATGTCTTTAACTAATTCTTTTGTTCAGCACACTTTGGTCCACTGGAAAATATTGCAGCAACTTCTAGGAAGATTTCCATGACATTTAAAATTAACATTAATGACTTGAAAAATGATTATTTGTATCATTGAAATTGGTGACCCCAGGACCTTTTGTCTGGCACCTGACCCCTCATCGATAGGGTGGGGGTTGCTGTCTGCCGCAGTGTCTTTTTTACCGGGGAGTGCCAAAGTCAGATATTTTTGAGTGGCTTTCATTTTTTATGATGACATACTGCACACAGACCATGAAACCCTCCAAACGTGCATGTTTAACTATTAACACGTCATAATCAACTTTTTTATATGAATCTTCTAAATTTGTGCCATACAGTAAATGCCGCCAACTTTGTCTGTAGTGTCAAACTACATTGTATGAGGAATTTGTCTTTTTTCAGACATGCAATAAATGTGTTTTCTTTACAATAAAACATGTATTGTTGTTGTTGTTGTTGTGTTTGACTGTGGGTGTGGGGGTGTCAGTCAAGTGAGATTCCCTAATCTGACACATTTCCCACTTTTCCGACTCATTCATTCTCCCTTAGCTGCTTCTTCATTTCTTCATCCAAATTGAAGCCAGCAAGCCCGTTTACTATCATCTTAGAATGAACTATGAACATGTCATTATATTCTACATCTTTAGAACTTTATTGGTGATATTCAACTATTCAATGATGTACATTTGTACATTTTGTACATAAGAAATTATTCTTATTATACTTTTCAATGTTATTTTAATTTCCTATTATTCATCTAATTAAAACATTCCCTCTTTTTCAACTAAAAAACATTTTGAATACACCACTTCTGTCATACATTGATTCATACTAATCAAACCCAATCCCACTTTTAAACTATTCTCACTGCTTCACCTTTTGTTGACATACTATATTATGACTATTTTAGTATTTTTTTCCGACATACTATGCTATGATTTTTTATTTAAAAAATGTGCATACTATAGTATGACCTTTTAATCCTAATTATATTATGACATGTTGTGACTTTTTTCAACACACTATACTATGACTATTTTATAATTCTTTTCCAATATACTATAGTATGACTTTTTATCACTTTCTTTGACATACTATACATGTTATGACTTTTTCAACACACTATACTATGACTATTTTAAATTTCTTTTTCCAAAAGAATATACTATGACCTTTGAATCACATTTTTTCAACATACTATACTATGACTTGTTATCACTTTCTTTGAAATGCTACACTATACTATATCATGACATTTTATGACTTTTTTTAACACACTATACTATGACTATTTAACAATTTTTTTCCAACAAACAATACTATGACTTTTTATAAAAAAAATGTACATACTACACTATGACCTTTTAATCATATTTTTACATATTCATTACCATGATTTTTTTATTACTTTTTTGTGACATACTATACTATGACTTTTTCTGTCATTTTTTTGACATACTATACACAATTCCTTTTTCATGAAATTTTACACATACTATACTATGACGTTTTTCAATATACTGTAATATGATTTTTTTTTCAGTTTTTTGAACATACTATACTATACACTTTTTTACGACTTTTCTTACTCTTTGACATACTATACTATAATATGACAAGTTTTGACTTTTTCAACATACTAAAATATGACTTTTATGATTTTTTTATATTCATTACTATTATTTTTTTATCACTTATTTTTTGAACATACTATAATATGACCTTTGGTCATACTTTACTATGACCAAATACTTTTTTCAACATCCTCTATTATGATTTTTATTACTTTTTTGTCATACTATACTATGACTTCTTGTCACTCTCTTCTACATGCCATACTATGACTATTTAATGTTTTTTTTTGGAATACCATATGACTCTTTTCAACATACTTTAGTCAGTGGTATGGTGGCTCAGTGGTTAGCACTGCTGCAACTACCACCAGCAAGCAGGCACTGAGACTCTTAACCGCCAATCAACTCCTGGACTGGGCTATGCTATGACTTCTTTTTAAAACTTTTTTCAACACACTGTACTATGACTATGTTATAATTTTTTGCCAACATACTATACTATGACTTTTTATAAAACAAATGTACATACTATACTATGACCTTTTAATCGTATTTTTATATATTCATAACCATGATTTTTTCATCACTTTTTTTCGACATACTATATTATGACTTTTTCTATCAATTTTTTGACATACTATGTACAATTACTTTTTCATGAAATTTTCCACCTAATATACCATAATGTTTTTCAATATGCTATATACTACACTATGACTTCTTGTCATCTTGTCACTCTTTTTCTACATACCATACTATGACTATTTAATGGCTTTTTTTTAGCATAACATATGACTCTTTCAACATACTACAGTCAGTGGTACGGTGGCTCAGTGGTTAGCACTGCTGCAACTACCACCAGCAAGCAGGCGCTGAGACTCTTAACCGCCAATCAACTCCTGGACTGGGCTATGCTATGACTTCTTTTTAAAACTCTTTTCAACATGCTATACTATGACTTTTAATGACATAATATACTATGACTTTTTTTATAAATTCTATACCATGACTTTTGAACAACTATGACGTTTTTCAACACATTATGCTATGACTTTTTTGGACACACTAT
>NC_048409.1:23799947-23802978 GCF_013103735.1 Etheostoma cragini
GAATGAATGTATACATGTGCAATATTGTGTCCGTCATTTCATTGATTTCAGTTTTGGAACATTCAAATTTGATCAGCATTTTTTTTTAAATGGTTTATGCTTTTATTTATGAAGTTGTATGTATTAAAAGGATATTTTATGACTTTGTTGTGCAAGTTCAAACAAGTATTTCCACAGAAGTCAAAGTATACCATGTTGAAAGAAGTAAAAAAGTTATGTTAAAGTATGTTGAAAAAAGTCACAGCATAGTGTGTCCAAAAAAGTCATAGCATAATGTGTTGAAAAACGTCATAGTTGTTCAAAAGTCATGGTATAGAATTTATTAAAAACGTCAAATTATATTATGTCATTAAAAGTCATAGTATAGCATGTTGAAAAGAGTTTTAAAAAGAAGTCATAGCATAGCCCAGTCCAGGAGTTGATTGGAGGTTAAGAGTCTCAGCGCCTGCTTGCCGGTGGTAGTTGCAGCAGTGCTAACCACTGAGCCACCATACCACTGACTAAAGTATGTTGAAAGAGTCATATGTTATGCTAAAAAAAGCCATTAAATAGTCATAGTATGACATGTAGAAAAGGAGTGACAAGAAGTCATAATATAGTATGACAAAAAAGTAATAAAAGTCATAATAGAGAATGTCGAAAAAAGTGTTAAAAGTCATAGTAAAGTATGACCAAAGGTCATATTATAGTATGTTCAAAAATCATAGAAAAGAATCATAGTATAGTATATTGAAAATCTTCTTAGTATAGTGTGTAAAAAAATGTATCAAAAAAAAGTCATAGTATAGAATGTCAAAAAAAGTGATACAAAATAATAGTAATGAATATAAAAAATCATAAAAGTCATAGTATAGTATGTCAAAAAAGTGATAAAAAGCAATAGTTATGAATATAAAAAATCATAAAAGTCATATTGTAGTATGTTGAAAAAAGTCATAACATGTCATAATATAACATAGTATGTCAAAGAAATTGATGAAAAGTCATAGTATAGTATGTTGAAAAAATGTGATTAAAAGGTCATAGTATAGTATGCACATTTGTTTCATAAAAAGTCATAGTATAGTATGTCGGAAAAAAGTCATAAAAAGTCATAGTATAGTATGTTGAAAAAAGTCAACTAAAGTCATTTATCCAGCCTGTATAATAGCAACAGCGCCCAAGATACGCCCACAAAGCTATTTGCATATGGCATTTGATACTTAAAATAGGGCCCATAGCATTGTTTGTTGAAAAATATCACAGTGAAAAAGTGACAAAAAGGCGCAGTATAATATGTTGAAAAAAAGTCATAGTATAAAATAAAAAAAAAAAGTAAAAATAAAATAGGTTGAAAGAACTTGTAGTATATTAAGTCCAAAATAAGTCCTTGTATAGTGTGTTGGAAAAAGTCACACAAAATTCATAGTATAGTATGTTGAAAAACTGATTGTGTGCGTCAATTTTAGTGCTTCACTGTGATGAGAGGTGCACATCAGGCTCCGTCATAGAATCCAGCGTAGGGCTCCTGTACGTCATAGATTTAATGTAATAGCATAAATCATGCTAGATGATCGGAGGCAATGTTTTGCAGTGTTTTGTTGAAAAAAGTTTAAAAAGTAATTTAAAAAATCTTTGTGATCTTATTTTCTCAATATAGTATGTTGAAAAAAGTGATAGTTTTGCGTGTTGAAAAAAGGCATAGTACGGTAGGTTGAAAAAATTCACAGTATAATATGTCCAAAAAAGTCATTGTATATTATGTCAGAAAAACTCATAAAAATGTCATAATAGTATAGTATGTTGAAAAAAATATACAATAATAATATAATAATGTGTTATAGTATTTCACAGATGTCATTTAAAAGTCCTGGGACAGTACGTTGAAAAAAGTTACAAAGTTATAGTATTGTATGTCAAAAAAACTCGTAAAAAAATCATAGTATAGTACATTGAAAAACATCAAAAAAGTCACATCCTAGTGTGTTCCAAAAGTAATTAAAAAGTAATTGAATAGTATGATGAAAAAAGTCATAAAAGGTCATAGTATAGTATGTCGGAAAAAGTCATTGAAAAGTCATAGATTTGTATGTCGAGTTACTGTAAAGCATGTCAAAAAAGTAAACAAGTTATAGTACAGTGTGTGGAAAAAAATTACAAAAAGTCACAGTATAGTATATTAAACAAGGGCAAAAAGTTATAGTTTAGTACGTTGAAACAAGTTCAAAAAAGTCGTAGTGTGGTATGATGAAAAATTTACAAAAAATCATGTTATATTATTTCAAAGAACTCATTTAAAGCGCATGGGAAAGTACATTGAAAAAAGTAAAAAAATCATAGCATAGTACATCGAAAAACATCAAAATGGCATATTATAGTATGTCGAAAAAAGTCGTATAAAAGTCACATTATAGTATTTATTTTAATAGTATGTAGTATAATAGTATGTCAAAAAATGTATAGTAAAGTTCGTCCAAAAAAGTCATAGTATATTACATTAAAAAAAGTCATAAAACGTCATAGTACAGTGTGTTTAAAACAGTCCTAAAAAGTCAAATAAAGTCATAGTATAGTATGTCAAAGAAAGTCATAGTTTAGTGTGTGGAAAAAAGTTGAAGAAATCATAGTTTAGTTTGTTGTGAAATGTCAAAAAAAGTCATAGTATGTCAAAAAAAATCATAGATAAGTTTGTCCTAAAAAGTCCTAGTATATTGTACAGTATGATGAAAAAAGTCATAAAAAGTCAATGTATAGTATGTTGAAAAAAGTTGGTGAAGGACGGCGTTAGGACTTTGGGAGATGTGGGTTTGATCCCTACCTCCGGTATACCACACAGGAATGCTTGTGATGAATGAATGTATACATGTGCAATATTGTGTCCGTCATTTCATTGATTTCAGTTTTGGAACATTCAAATTTGATCAGCAATTTTTTTAAATGGTTTATGCTTTGATTTATAAAGTTTTATGTATTAAAATGATATTTTATGATTTTGTTGTACGAGTTCAAACAAGTATTTCCACAGAAGTCAAAGAATACCATGTTGAAAGAA
>NC_048409.1:23803078-23820002 GCF_013103735.1 Etheostoma cragini
ATATATATATACTTTTTTGACATTCTACACTATGAGTTTCTTTGACATGCTATACTATGACTTTCCTTGACTTATTATGACTGTTTTCAACACACTGTACTATGACATTTTATGACTTTTTTTAATGCAATATACTATGACTTTTGACGAACTTTACAATTAGTTTTTTGACATACTTTAATACTATATACTATTAAAATAACTACTATAATGTGACTATTTGATGTTTTTCAATATACTATACCATGACTGTTTTTATGAGTTTTTTTCACATACTATACTATGACTGAAGTAGCTACATCACTACTTCTACATAGGTTTGGTTTGGGCGTAACATGCAATAATCCAATCAGAGCGTTATTTCACATTCCCTTTAAGAGCAGGCACGCTTGTTCCATGGCGGATTGCTATTATGATTTGTCTCTTTAGTTGCTAAATGCTGTTCACCTGATAGTCACTAACTCTGTCTGCTGTTTTATCCCAGATAAAAAATATAGAAATTAGGGTTGTCCATGTAAAATATGTAATCGCAAATTAATCACACATTTTTATTGTTCTAAATGTACACATTTAACACTTAACAGGAATGAAAGTTGGTTATTACTGTTATCTCTCTATCCACAACACTTAAAACTCACATTAAGCTAGTGCACCTGTTACTCTCGTTATTTCCTACTTTCAAGACAACCAGGTGTCGAGTTTTACCTCAGTTTGCTAGTTCAAAGGCCAATTGAGTTTTAAAAGCAAAGCAATAAAACCTAACTGATCATTACATCCATGCGTAAAACTGCACACTGACAGAAAACAAAAATTTCATTTTTACACTTTTATGAAGTTTTTCTTTCCTTTTTACGATCTGTGGCATTGAGTACATACACAAAGACAAACAACAGAGTATAGTTGTCCCAAAAGGCCTGTCTGTGCCTCTTACCAGCAATTACATTAATTAGTGCAACAAGCACTTCCTACTTTGTAGCAGTTACTGGGTGGCAGGAAGACTTTTCCAAGTGACACTTTTATTTGTTATTCATCAGAACAAGGGCCACGTCAGCACAGACAGATGGCACCCTGCTCAATTCAGCTCTCATTCATCGCAATACAGATGAGCAACTGCAGAAGTGTTTCGTCTGGCTAAGTCTTGAAAACCTTTCAGTATGAAAACACTCAAATAGGCATACAGTCACTCACTCACAACCCAGATTTGTAAAAGGAAGGTGTTGGGGTCACATCACTACTGCAATTAACTAGCATTTTGATTAGAGTGGCCTTCAAAATAAAAAGGTACAATTTCAACAGAATGTAAAAAATTTATTTATACAACACACACACTCACACACACACACACACACACACACACACACACACCCCTCAAGGGACGGGCTGCAGTTTAATGAATATGAACTTGTTTAGTTCATTACGCACTTTTCACCCATTACAGTCCAGATGCTTTCCTTTCATTCAAAAACAACAAAACAACAGATGATGAAGGTGTGTGTGAATGTACCCGTGTGTGTGTGTCTGTGTGTATTGTGAATGAGGAAGCACCAGATGGAGGGGACAGAAAAACACTGACAAAGAAACAAACACATAGTCACAAAATTGAGACTGTGAAAAAAAGTGTGTAGCTCCTTACTGAGCACTTAACACCCCCCATGGGAAAGCACAACTAGGAACACAATTTTAGTTAAGTTTAGAGTTTGCTACTGGCATTGAAGTGTCGCACTTGACTTACTTTAATATTTTGGGAGTTGTTCATGGCTACAACACTTTAGCCTCTGTGTCAGAAATTAAAGGGATACACAGATTAACATTAAGCTTTTTATCAGTAGAAACCCGGTAGTATTTTCGAATGACAGTGCTTCCCTTCCTCATGTACCCCTGAGACTAGATTTCTCTGTGTTGCGGGTCTGGAAAAAAGCCTCTGATGACACAAAAATGTTTTCAACCTGCCATAGGGGGTTGGAATCTTTACCCTAAGCGAGTCGTACATAGACAGTTAAAGAAACGGACCAACAGATCCCGTTGCTCTGGACGGAGACCAGTGAAGGACGTCCAAACTGTCTGCGATCTTACCCTGCACTATATGGGTATTTCTCTACTGTACAACAGTAAGTCACGTGGTCATGACACAATCTTTAGCGTATTTTTGCAAAAACGTCTGCTACAGAGCCATCTTTACCATTTCAGATCTTTACCATTTATCCTATATAATTTGAATGCAGCAGAGGGGCCACAAAGTATTCACTGGTTGGGTATTCTAAATAAGGGCAAGAAGGCCGATTATCATGATCGTATTTGGAGAAGCCTTTGACAAGTTCAATGAGGGTCCATACCCTGAGTGGGATACAAATTTGGTGCATTCCCACAAGTGAAATTAAATATTTGCAATCATTTTCAATTCGTTCTTAAATAAACTTAACTGTTATCTTTCAAACACCTCATTGAATTGGTTGTGGTGCACATTGTTTTCAGTTTATTTCCATAGAGATTTGTGTCATTGTAGCTGTAAAGTTACTTCTTGTTGTAGGGAGCTGGAAAGACATCAGTATTTAGATACCACTATGCTTAGTATGACTATACGTATAGGTTCATAATCTTGTTGTAAATTTGCCTTTACATTTGTTAATCTGTTGGTCAGTTGTTGTTTAAAGTTATTTATTTGTGTCTGTAGTCATGTGTATTTTCTTAAATAAAAAGCCTTTACTAGTGCAATGAAATAAGCTTAAACTTGAAATCTGTTCTCCAATAGCAAGAAATACACCTCGTTAAATGGTTTGTTTACCGAGGTAGATTTGGGCAGATTGAATTACAGTGTATAAAATATGCTCATCTGATCAAAATGCATGGTCAGGCACACAAATCGTATACAGCCTTTAAATCACTGAGCTCTAAAAAGATTTGGGACAAAAATAACTAATTATTGTGGCATTACGCTGTTTGCTTCCCCACTGGGATTATCACCGGAACACAAAAACAACACTCCAGGTGCTTTCCAGCTGTTACTGAAGGGAAAAAGAGGACAGGCATCTGCAGAATATCAGTAGATATAAAACAGAAAAATCTTCAACAAAATAATTGTTAAAATCTCATTTATTCATCCCTGATATAAAAAACAATTTTTCGGTGTGAAAAATAGCTAGGCCCTTGGGGTTTGCTGTAGTGGAGAGCCGCCAGTACAATATACATTCCCTAAGCCCATGGAGTGCATAAAACATAACCCTCAACATGGTTGTGGGGGTGGTGGTGATGGTGGGGGGGTTGGGAGCTGAGAGCGCGGCTACAGTTCATGCAGCAGATTCACCACAGAGGCTTTTTAAGATGAGACGGGGAAGGTTTCCAAAAGCCAAAATCAAGAGTCTGAGCCACTTCTCTACTTGAGCAAAGGCTGTTGCTAAATATCTTAATGCCGATTCTGGTGAGATTCTGACAGCTTTTATTTAGGCATTTGGGAAACTTTCCCCCTTAAACCGTCATTCAAATATCACTTCATCACACAGAAGCTCCTGTGTGAGCATCAGTTCTCCTCATATACATACATCTTTTTACACTTTTCAGGTTTCTTTACAAAAATAAGGTTATCTTGCATTCATATCATCAATTAAAACTGGATTACAAAATGAGAAGAACAACAGTTATTGCACAAATTGATTACCTACAAGATCATCCATAAAAAGAATGAAAAACCTTTTTTTTTTTTTTTACAACTTCTACTTTGATTAATACAGACTACTAAATATGCATCTACCTGGGTCTATATCTGTCTGGTAGCAAATGAGATGAAAGATTCTGAAATGTTTGCAGAGGGGAAGGCTCTGGCAGAAGGCAGAATAATGAAAATCGATGAAAAACGCAAACAAATGAACAGAACCAAATCAGACTAGTGGATCTCTGTCAGTCTCTAGAGTAACAGATGTGGTTGGGCACTGACGACAGGTTGCCATGGTGACATTTGCACACCCCGCCAACACATCATCTACCCCGCTTACGTATTTGTGTGTGAAAAGTGCCTTGTTTAGCTGCGTGACTAGAAAACCAGACCCAAACATTAGTGGATTGCTTATTCCTGTTGATAAAGAAGAGGAGTTGATGCAGGCACTTGAACATGTCACCAACAGACCACATACAGGTCCCTTTAACAGTAACTTCCCTTGCCTTGTTTTCTCTGTCTGGCAGCCATTGCAATCCTTCACCCATTTAGTGTTATTTGCACTTTAAAAATACATGTCTTTGTAGAAATGTTACAGACAGCATGTCAACAGATAAGAAATCCATAAAGTACAGCATTAAAAAAATCTATCTCTTTGTGAAAAAAATCAGTCAAATGTGAAGAAAAAAAACATTATAAAACAAGCCCCCGAAAATCTCTTTAAATAGAGATTAGTCAAAGATTTAAGATTGGTTAAGACATTACATTTTTATTAAAGATTTTAAATTACAAGAATGATGTTAAATATATTAATCTCTAACTATTACTTTGCAAAAAGCTCATCCCCAGTTTAAAATCAGGCCGTAAATAAAGCACAATGGGTGAATGGAACATGCCTATCAAAGTGACATAATCGGACTCAATAAGTATAAAAAAGATGCTGTAAAGACACGTTACATACAGGCACAAGATGGCAAACATAACAAGACAACATAATTCACTAGTCCCATATTCATTTCCATCAAGCTTGTGTTTTTGGTACATTTGAGTTCTAAAACAAAGCTCACATGCACTCTGTCATGCCAAGCCGTGCAGTTTTACTGTGTATTTTGCTTTACTCAGTGGTGCGCAGCAAGACAACACACCACCAAAAATAAAATCCATCTAATGCGTCAAATGCTAAAAAACACAATGAAGTTGTGTATGAGGCATCCAAACGGTAGAGCAGATTCTGTAGGTAGTAGTGGATATCCTTGCCTAGTCCAAAAAAATACATTAAAGATAAAAACTAAAAAAAAGTGTGTCTTAAAGGATGTATCTGGGGTCAGTAGTGGAAAAAAAAGATGATGGGATGGAAGAAAAGACAAAAACAAATCAATGTTTTTTCTGTCAAGGAGCAGATAGTGCACTGACAAGCCTCAAGCATTATGGCAGGCATGAATTATTAAATACACTGTACTTATACATTATCTGTCATGTCAGACTGCTTTCTGAATCAGAAACCATGCTGCCATAAATCATTCATGGCTCGAGTTCCAGATTCAATCAGTCAACTACGTTGGGCTAGTAGCTGGAGCAAATATTTTGTTATGGTTTGGACTTACAGTGGTGAACCAGGTACATTTTAAATGGTTAAACTACTTCTTTGATCACTCACTATTGGTCAATTATGGATTTCCCTTAGTGATTTTAATCTCACTGGATCTTTCTTTACTTCACTTCAGCTATTTTTCTGCATTAGGCAAGCTGATTCTGCTCACATATTGCCATCTGCTGCTGTATATATTGAGAACAGTGTCTGTCTGAGCCCTGTACCATTACATCATATAGCTGGTGGGGGGGCGTCTGTCTGTGATAGTAATGGAGGTTAGCTAACAGTTAGCGTTCAAAGGCAGATTGATGAGAGTGCCCAGAGCAGCTGGTTAGGTAATGATGTCTTCATTCTTTCAGCCATCCATTTGCTCCCTCGCTTCCTGCCCTCTCCATCCGCCCCAACCTTCCCTGGAATAGTTATTAGGAGCTAGATTTAGATAAGCAGAAAACCACGTCTCTCTGCAATCTTTTTTGTGTCTTTGTAATGTAAGGCCGCAGCCACAGTATGAAAGGAGTGTACATTTTTAAATGGGCTACACGTGCTTCTGCCACTGCCAACAGGCATGTCTGCTTGCATAGACTGTACTCTCAATCTGACCATTAAGACTCACAGTGAAGAGATGAGAAGACAAAGGAAAAGAGGTAAAATGGAAACAAGGAAAAAAAACGCAGACTAATGCACCAGTCCCCTTAGTCCAGTGCTTAGTCCCCTTAGTCAATGGGACAAACTGTAGAGTAATGTACAAAAAAATTGTTCCATGGCAAATTCCAGTTAAACCCAGACCACCTGATCACTCAGAAATGATATTATCCAAGCTGGAAAACAAAGAATGAAATGTATTCCAAACGTATTAAAAGAATTCTATAAGAAATAGTTTGCTACCTCCCCCTTCATGCATACTCACATTATCTTATTTCACACACTCACAGTTAAAGTACAGTACACACTCACATTATTCTTTCTTGTCATCATTGCTTTCTCTTCTCAAGTGGAAGACTTGTTCAACGGATAACGTTTTTCAGGTCCAAAGTTTGATCTCAACTCTAAAGATACACAAGCTAAACAAAGTCTGCTAAAAAAATCCCTTTTTAAAAGATCTCAACTTATTCCCAGTACCTTGCTGGAATCAACATGAGTCCCCCAACCCCTATCCACATTTGCTCTGCTGTGGGTTCCCGAAGGTAAATGGAGAGAAGGGCACAGGTTGAGTTGATTTCCTCTCTCCCGTCGAGTGTCTGGCTTGGTCAGTGCAAGACTCCTGGAGAGAGCACTGGTGAGTCCATAAAGCAAAGTGGATGGTGGAAAGAAAGAGGAGTAGATGAGGAGAGAAAGGAGGAGTTATGAAAAGGCTAGCAGTAAGACTCTTTCCATCATTAAATATTGATCCTAAGCCCTGAGGATTTTTGCATTTTTGTGGCTTTGTGAGATTTAAAAATCTCATTGCCTCCTTCTCCTCCTCTACCTGCTCTTCGTCTTCCTCCTCCGCCTCTATTTTCCCTCACAGGGATTTCTCGTCAGATTCGGAGGGGGTGGGCTCACGGGGCAGCGGCATGCTCTTGTGGCGATCCCATAGCTTGTGGAGCTCGGTGGCTTCATTCTCGCTGCTGCTAGTACCGCTGTCCCGGAAGCTGGCCAGAGGAGGACGCACCTTCGCACCCTTCACTGTCACAGAGCCCTCGATGGCCTTGCGAAGCTGGAGTGAGAAAGACAAGACAGTCACGGAGGAAGGCACAAAGAGTTCAAGTCTATGCACTACATGTACAACTGCCAATTTTATCTGGTACATGGTTCTATTTCATCCCTGCTGACAGACAGCATTGAATATTCCTTTTGTGCATGCGCAGTTTGAGTATATGTACCAACAATGTCACTTGTGACCCCTGGGTGACCCGGGAGAGACTACATCTTCCGATGTCATCGGGTGATCTGTTCCTTTTATTTTCTCGCGTGCAGTTGCAATTACTTACCATTGGCTAAAGCCTTAAACTTAAATGTTTTTTTACATTGTCATCACTGGAGGCCTTGTGACCGTGTTAGTCAGAGCAGCAACAATTTGTTAGTCCTCCAAGGGCCACGACGGCTCACCCGTAGGGTGTGGTTCTTACGTTTACAACCCTTGACCTGAAGGCATTGTTTGCGTTTCCCTCTCACTACTGAGTTGTCTTTTCTATCATTTGCATTTCTTTTGCATCAGTGGCTCTACTTCGCTGAAGCTAACTTTGTATAGCAGTTTGTAACCCTCAGCGGTGTATTAGTATTTTCAATTCCTTCTCTTGGTATTAAGTTGTGTTTTTTCTTTACATTAAGTTAGTGGCTGTGTTTTCGTCAAAGTTAACCTTTTACTGTGGTGTGCAACCCCTTATGGTGAAGGCAGCCTCTGCAGCCCCCCGCTCTCGGTATTAATTTTTTTTTTTTTTTTGCTGTATATTAACTTCGTGGCTTTGTTTTTGCCAAAGCTATTTATATCCAGTGAAGGCTGCAACTGTGCCGCCCACTCCTTGTATTTCCTGGTTTAATTTCATTTTTACTTAAGTTAGTTGTCACTACTTATTTTTATTTTCACAGCATCCCATTTGTGCAACCTCTGTTGGGTTAGACAGTGTACTTACCCTATTCCCTGAGCTCACGGTGCTGAGCCATAGTTTAGTTAGCAGAAGGCTGACTAGCTGTTCTCTTCTTGCTAACACTACCCATTGCTGTTTTACGCCCCTTCCCTTAACTTACGGTACTATAGATCTATTATAGTTAGCGATCATATTCGCTGGTGCCATGTTGATTTCTGGTCCCTCACAACTCTGCTGTACAGGCTGTCATTTGCACCACCTCCCTAAGCTTATGTTCATACAGTGTGGGCTGTGGGGGTTCCCCTTCTGCTTTCACACCAGACACTCTTGAGCCCCAGATCCTGTCTGTTGTGCCCCCTGAACCCCTCAAGGCCGGCTGTCAGTTTTTCTTTTGCCATCAGCAGTTTCGTCATTGTGCTGCTAATGCTCTGCCACTTTAAACCAAGGGTACAGGCTCCAGTTCCAAGGACGCCCCCCTGCCTCTGGCTGGGTCAAAATTACCATCATCAGCATCCCAGCAAAAGCCCAAGCACTGGACCAGAAGTTATCTGCCCTCCTGGCCAACACTTCCGAGGCTATAGATCTTATGCATGGAAGCAGCCTTTACTCCGATGCAGTCTTGAGGCATGAAGATTAAATTTTTTCCAGATCCAGCCATACCTAGACGACTAGCTTGTCTGTGCAGTGTCCCGTGGCCAAGTGATCCCCGACACATCTCGTTTTCTCTCCCACATGGTTGAGCTGGGCCAAAAAGTAAATCTAGAAAAAAAGTGTCCTGAACCCTTCTCAGACCACAACCTTTATTGACGTAGCCTTAGACAGGACAACCATGATGGCCTAGCCTGCCCATCCTCTCTCAGTGTTGACAACATTGTCCGCTTCCTTGCTCCCTTCTGAGTGGGCAGGTTGCAGCCCTACGTCACATTCCTGCATCTCTTGGGCCTGCAGTATGTATACATGCCTGGTTACGCCCCCCACCAGGTGGAACCAGGCAATGGAGGGGTTAAGCTAAAAATGTTGCTGCTACCACGGTCATTCAGCGGTCAGAACAGTCATTCTACTATGATGGACCAAATAAAGCTTGCACTCTTTCTAAACAACTTCTCTCTCACTGGATTGTGGATGTCATTTGCTATGCGTATGGGATCAGAAACCATCCCCTGCCATCTGGCGTGATGTGCCACTCTACTAGGAGTGTTTCCACATCATGGACTGCCCTGAGAGGTGTACCTCTGGAGGACATATGTTGCTGCCTCATGGACATGGCATGGGCAAATTCTCCAGGTTCTATAGGGTCAATGTTGCCATTACCCACCCACTGGAGGTGGTCCTACATCCAGGGTCCCTTGATTATCCTCAGCGTGGTGGGTATTTAGGATTCCTTGTGATTCTGCTGCTATAAGTTATGCAGTGCTTTAAGCATTGCCTCTAGAAGTCAGTAGAGATGAAAAAGTTACGAAAGTAACTACAGTTCTATGAATCCCAAATGACCGCCAGATTGCAGAATTATTGTGATCCCACCAGAAGATTCTAAAGTGGAAATATAACTGCTAACCCTGACACTGTGCTAGCCTTGCTCTACAGTGACAGATCAGTAGTTTACAATATGATGCGCAGGCACATAAGCCATGTTTTATTTTTAACACAGGAACCTTTTTTTTAGATGTAATGGAGAGAAAGATCATGGGCAGAGGGTAATGTGAACTGGAAAGTGAGGTCAGAATGACTTTGACCTATGCTGCTGTTTGCTGAAACATTTCACAGAATAAGAGGAGAGGAGAAGGAAGAAGAGGAAATTACTGCACATTTATTAAACTGCAACTCCCCTTGTCACCTACACATCGCAGAAGTTAAAGTAGTTCCCATAAGGTAAGACCTGCTGCTGCCAATATACATGCTGCCAGCTGATTTTGAGAAATGTTAATAGAAATAAAAAAAATGAGTCCCATTTAGTCGGACTCCCTGATAATTGATGTCTTTAAGAGTAAACACACAAGGAAAAACAGAATTGTCTCACATCAATGTTTTTTACTTTTTGGATATAGGATCTACAGATTAAAAGAAATGGCGACACTTTTATTCTCAGGTTTGTCAATTCAAAATACCTTCTTGGAAGTTTCCAAATCCAATTCATTGTAGTCAACACATTGGATCTGTGAGAAAGTTTGCTGTGAATCTCCACAGTCTCTTTCATCCCATCTCTCACTTTATTTTTTAGAGTCTATTACTGAGTTTTTGTTTGGCCAGGCCAAGATTGTAATCTGGCTGAAAGGGTGAAAGATTTGGGTGCTACAGATCCTGTAGCAATACTGGAAAGTAAAGTGTCTGCATGCTGAAATAATGCACTATAATAACAGACTACAAAGAAAGAATTCTTGTGATTCTTCTCTTCCAAATGGACCAGCAAGGCTCTGATATAACAGCGTGTCTGTAATACAGGCAGACTGGGAGTGGCTGGGCTTTATCGTTTTTTGTCTGCTGGTGGAACGCAGAACAAAAAAGCCTAAATGTCAGGGACAGACAAGCAGCACTGCACTTAGCAACAATCCTTTCACCATTTCCTAGCCAATTCACAAAGAGCGAGGGGTTTTCAGTTGTTTGTTATGCAGGAAAAACAGACAGAGAGGGAGAGGGTCAGAGACAATAGATAGAGACAGCAATATTAAGTAGCCTTTTGTCTGTCAGTACATAACATGCAGAGGGAGGAGGAATCCTCAATGTTAACTAAAATGTGTGTGTGTGTGTGCGTGTACAGCACGTTGACAGCACTACTGATGATATTGACAGTGATTTTACAATTATGAAAGCAGTGAATATGCTGCCTGTATAAATTATGACAGTCAAAATTGAGATGAGACTAGGTGTTGAAGGGTTATTAAAATGGATTGATGGATTGTGAGTTTAGATTCAAGAGGTATGAAACCAACCAACAGTAAATTCAGTGATACAATATGCATTCATTATAATTAAATATGTAAAACCACCAAAAAGTCAAACACACCAAAATGACCTGTGACAACATTCTTACCTCTTTGAGAGAAACCACCCCTATGAGGCGTCCAATGCTGGTGACAAAGGCATGGTCGAGGCCCAGCAGGGAGAAGATGGTGTGGGTCTGCAGGAAAACAGCAGAGGTAGTTGGGAAAAATCAGTGAAACGTTCGAAACAGCACAAACCAGAGACAACCTTGTGCTGGGTTCCTAATTATCTTAATTATAAATAGAAAATGAGGCTCACTTAGGGAAATGAACCACTGACTGAATATTATCCAACTCTGACAAGTCAATTCACAATAGATTCATTGAGCTAGTCAAATCTTCCACTAAATGGGATCCAATCACTTTGGAAAATATGACACAGGGACAATCAAAATGTTTGTATTCCTTATTTTAAAACAGAAAACATTAACTACCATTGACTTGTTGAATACCTGCATTTACTACCTGCATTACTACTGTTACTTTGTCCTGGAGTTGAAACATACTGATGGAAACAATGCTGATAGCAATGTCTGTATTTTAACTCTAATGGTAGTATTTCAGGAAAGTTTGGTAGATATATCCAATACATGGATAGAATACATGTAATACCAATTACATGGATAATAATGTCCACAATGAGCCAGCACATCTCCAACTTCATGTTGCCAACATTTTAAAATAAAATAGTACCACTTTGATGACTGGTTCATTAGGGATGTGTATGGCAGACTTGAGACTCTACTAAAAATGTTGACCGCACATCAACCTGTGAAAGCTGTCTCATAAATGGGGTCAAGATTGAAGATGTTAAAGTTCACTGAGTCTCTCCTATAGAAGTGGTATTAATGTCAAGACAAAATTATAATAATATAGTTGATGTCAATATCACCAATTACCTAAGTTAAGTTTACGGTCTTTAACTGGCAAATCCAAACCTCTTCCCTTGTTAAACAACCTTCATTGGGGATGTGTTCAATATCCTACTTACAGAAGACTGGAGAATCTGTCAAACTAGTAGCTGAATTTGTGTGATTTATGATAGATGAATTTTTTTTTTTAATTTTCAGTGAATACCGAAGTGGTTATTATGTGCTATCAGTGCCATACAATATCTTTATTCTTACATTTCTACTTTGTTTTAAAATTTGTATGTTTCTATGACCCTCTTTTGCCGAGTATAAGTACTGTATTTGCTGATGGCATGACTCAATTTTCCCCCGGGGATCATTTAACTTATTTTAATCAGATAGGCTCTGTGCCGCAAAAAGAGTGAGTGGTCAAAAACTTCAGTGACAAATTACAAAGGTAGCAGGCAACGCCCACTTCTGGTTTCTTAACCCTTTTAGTGTTTATTGAGATTTTTTGCTTAGCCAGAATGGGCATTGAGGATGACTGAAATGGATCCTACTGTGCCAAACAAACGTAAGCTATGCCAAGAAAAAGACTGTAAAAGTGTTTTAGAGCAAGGCTAGTCCCAAATTTAATAGTGATTAAAATAAAAATGCAGTAGCATCTCACAATCAATGATCATCAAGACAATAATGTAAGACCTGCATCTCTATACAATATTAAATGCAATTTTCTTCTGACTATGTGTGTTAACCTTTAGAATGTATTTAAGAGAATGAGTTAAAGGTAAAATATGTAACATTTCTGCATTAACATGTATAAAAATGACTATACCTACAGTATGTTATATATTTTGTTGACTTATGTACTTAGACTATCCCAAATGTTTTCAACAAACACAGAGAAATCTCATTTTGTGGTTGACATGGGACATTTAGTTTAGTTGCCTGTCAGTGGGGTCATATAATCTCTGAGCCCTCTGGTTCCTTTAACTTCCGCCAAAACACTGGCCACCCAGATGATACGTTCAAGTGTAATTGTAAATCATACAATTACACAACTCCCAGAAGGAGTTATACTCAGTAACGCAACACTGCTTTTTTCCCTGTCACATGGCATCACCTTTTCATTCATTACATGCCACTTTTCAACACAGTAATACAGCAGAGATCTTATTTATTCATATTGATTGAGCTTACACATTATTCAACACGCTCATAAAGTTATTTTCAGTATAATTGTTTTGACCACGGTTAACGGCACTAGGTAAACCCACAAATAAGTTCACCAGTAACGTTAGCTGTACAGATACACAACTAATTCTTCCCCCTTCACGTTAGATTTCTTACAGTTAGCTAAATTACCTGACAAAAGAGGTGTTTGGCACCAAAACAACAAGGTAAGATTAGATCAAAGTGAAGGGGAGAAAATTCAGGGCAGCTTGGAGATCTTCTGCTGCTGCACAACACTGGCCATCGGACGTCCTCGCCGGACTGGAGATGTTTTTTATAGTGATATAGATAATTTTTTAGAGTGGTAGCAATCTTTTCATCTAACTGAACAAGAAAGCAAATAATGGGATATCTTTTCCTGAAGAAACTCTAAAATCCACAGAACACAATGTGGACATTTATTACTGGAGCTACCTTTTAAAAGGGAACTATAATTCAATCTGTTACAACAAAGGAGCTTGTAATTTTGGGTAATATTAACCTTGACTGGAATGATGGCTCATCAAAATCTTTGAAAGACACTGTTATGAAACTCAGACTTTATCAAATAATCAAGGATACAACAAGAATAGGCAAAACGCGCATCTCAATTCTGCATCTTATCTTCACGAATCACTCTCAAAATATGCAATGTAGAATGTCATAGAAGCAGCTATTTCAGATCATTCGCTCGTCTTTGCAGACAATCTTAAAATCTTCCAAAACTCATGCTTTCTACTCTGCACCTAAAATACCAATTTCAAAATTACCAGAATTCAATACTGAATTTAGTGTTATTGACTGGAATGACGAGCTGTTACTGGAAAATCCAGAACAAATTTAAACACAATTTCACAATGAACTGAATATATATGCTACTGCCAGCAAGGTTCGACCTAGGCAGAGTAAATTAACATTAACATTAACACAATTCTGAAATACTTCTACTACTTAAACAGAAGGCCTCCTTCCTTAAAATGTAGAGGTTGAGTTGAACACCAGAGAGTACAAATAATTTCATTCAAATTTGAATTAAATGTACAGCTGAACTGTGCAAGGCTAAGGCAGTCTATTTTCAACAGAATCTGGTACCAATTCAAAAACTTTGTGGCAGACCCTTAAGGTCATCACAGGTGAAACTGAGAACAGAACAAAAAAATGATTCAAATTTCTCTGCAGGGTACTTTAATCTCAGACCCAGAAAAAATTCAAATGCTTTCACAGAGTATTTTATATCATCTGTTAAATTGGCAACATATTTTCCCATTCCCTGCTCTCTCTCACTAGTTCTCTCTTCAACATCTGATCAGTTTTCATTGTCGGAGATCTCTCAGAACAAGGTGATTAAAATACTGCCATCACTAAAAAACACTCATGCCCGTGATATCCATGGTGCAAACGCTTCATTTATAAAGACTCATGCTGAAAGCCTCATACCTCTTTTTCATATATATATATATAATGTACCTTTCCCACCAACTGGAAAATGGCTCAAATCACTCCTATTTTTAAATCTGGGGATCATACTCTTGTTACAAACTACAGACCTATTGCTATCCAGTACTGTCTAAGTTGCTTGAAAAAGTTCTGCATAACCAGCTAAGTACTTATCTTGAAATAAACAACCGGCTCAGTGACTGTCAACCTGGTTTCCGTGCAAAGAAATCAACCATGTTGGCATTACTACTCTTCACTGAACAAATACTTGGCACAATTCACAAAGGTCACATCACTGGAGCCATTTTTATTGACTTTTGTAAAGCTTTTGACACACTGAACCATCAGATCTTGCTAAATAAACTTCACTAATTAAATGTGTCTTCATCTGTGATAGAAATGTTGTTGTCCTACCAAACAAACAGGTTGCAACCCAACCCGTAATCTCTGATGTGGGCGTTCTACAAGGCAGCATTCTTGGACCTCTACTTTTTCTTTTATACATCAATGATTTCCCTCAAGTGTGTAATCATTCAAAATGTCTACTGTATGCTGATGATTGATCCTGTGATTTTTCTCTCGGATTCAAATCCTGAAGTCATAAATTCCCAATTATCATCTGATCTTCAGCTTCTTCACAACTGGATGAAAAAGAATGTAAATGTGCTGTATTTATATAGCGCTTTTCTAGTCTTAATAACTACTCAAAGTGCTTTTACATCATACAGGATACATTCACAATTCACACACATTCATACAATGTGGCCGAGGCTGCCGTATAAGGTGCCACCTGCTCATCAAATAAACTCTCACACACATTCACACTCCAATGCGTAGCATCAGGGGCAACTTGTGGTTCAGTGTCTTGCCCAAGGACACTTCGACACGGGACTGCAGGGCCAGGGATTGAACCCCCAACCTTCCGATTGGCAGACAGCCGCCCCTAGAAGAACCATTTAACCATCAAATCAAAGAAAACTGAATGTCCTGTATGTATTTTCACTCATCCAGAAAAACAATCTTTTTACTGATTCAATTACTTTTGCTAACCAAGAACTTGTCGTCACAGAGGCTTACAAAATATCTTGGTGTGCTACTTGAGTCGCACCTTACACAACGGGAACACGTGTCTATCGTAACAAAAATGTTAAATCAGCAACTTTATGTGTTCAACAAGATGAGATTGTATCTTTCTTCTTCTACTATGTCCTACTGCCTTCCTATTTAGACTCTTACCACAAAAGGAAATTACTGAACCAATAGCATGACTATACCACTGAGTTCTCAAGATCCACAGTAACCTTCCAAATTGGTCTCACCATTGCACTGCACTTGCACGCTTTGACTTACCAAAACTTCATCACATCACATCCTAACACTATCATCCATCACATATTTCAAAAAGGCAAACAAACAGCTCCTTCTTTAAAGTTACACTTGCACACATTAATTGCTCATGTATTGTCCAAGCCTTGTTCGCATTGTTTGTATTTGTCTAGCCCATGCTGATGTCATGTATAAGTGTCTCTGTCCTTATGTGCCAAAACTGTATTGTTGTTTTAGTTGTGCGAATGTGTCTAGTCCATGTCGATGTCCTGTACAAATTTTGTCCCAACGTGCTGTAACCTTGTTCAATGTTTTATGTTTCTGCTGAACAGAAACCTGCTGAAAACTAGTTTTTAAACTGAGTTAGGCCCATTTATATTGTAATGTAATTTGACTTTTTAACTTTCCTGTATAATAAATATGAATAAATGAATGAACTATACAGTTTTTTTAGCTTAATTTACCTTAACTGAACAGCTTTGGAGTCATTGGAATGGTTATATGACTTTTTTTTGTTGAATTGTGTTTGTCTTGCAACTCAGTGTTAGGAAGTATTGCGTGATATCAGGTCTTGCCATGTAACAAATTGCTTCACGGCACTGCACACATACGCCCATTAAGGAACTGGCTAACAAGGTAGCGTTTAAGAGTTTTTCAGAGCTTTTCACACCATCGTCATGGCTGAGCCGGCAAAAAAGAGAAAGCAACTTAGGAAAGCATTGTTGGAGGAACAGAGAAAGAAAAAACGGCAGACTGACCGAGCAAGGAGTCAGAGACAAGTAAAGATAGGAGCTGCCAAATATCTATTACGGGGAGGGGGAGATCTAAAGAGATACCTCTTCAGATACTGCAAAAAGCAAGAAAACAGCGAAGAAATGGCCAAAACTTTAATGCAGAAAACTGTTGACAGTGAGATTTCATTATTATCGAAGGTGTCTGGGAAATTGTTGATAAAAAGAGACATAAAAGGAGAGAAAGTTGTTGCTAAATTGTTTTACTGTGATATTTATCCTGTAAATAATATGTGCAATAGCTTCATTGCTTTATATCTTGTTAGCCACTATCTCAAATAGACTAACAGCAGTCCCGGGCAAAAACCCAGTCCACAGTAACTGCAGAGACATATTGTGATGTAAATATCAAAGAAACTGATTTGTCCTTTATAAAACTTCCCGCATGCAAACACAGAACAACAACAACAGCAACAGCAAACAGCTTGCGATAAATGGTAGCCAGATCAAGAAAGGCCAAGCTAGAGAGCAGAGCAATATGTAGAGAGAACAAATTCATACACACGCACACACACGCACACACAC
>NC_048409.1:23820102-23827956 GCF_013103735.1 Etheostoma cragini
GCTGTATATTTACAACCAGACCTTATGCAGCGATGTACGCTCCACCAGCTGGAATGGGGCGGGGTCGATCTTGCAGTTGTTGAAATTGACCTGCTCATCAAGCTGCTTCTCCTCCCACTCTGTAATCTGCAAAACACACAGAGGAGGAGAGAATTTATGGATGAGGGATAAACATCACTGAGGAATAGCGGGAGGTAGATGACTTGACTTGAAGGTTGACCCCCAGTGTTATACCCTGTTGTTTTGGCAAATCCAACATTTGTTTGATTGTCTGAATATAAAACCTGGAGTGACAGTGTGCAGAATAGATGCTGTTAAAAGAAGATGTCTTTATGCCTGGTGTCAGTCCCTAATCAGAAGGCAAAGGCATCAAATAATCCCATCCCACCTCCTGACAAATCACCTCCCTCTGATAGACAATCAGTGGACCGTGCACCACACTGAATGACTCTATAAATCATATGAGGCCTACAACGATCCAGTGTGGGGAACGAGTGAATGGGGAACAAGGAAGAGAGACGTAACGAGAAGCAATGACATGGCAGGTGTTTGAGAGGTGAACAATGAGTGATACAGAAGGACAAAAAAGAAGGGATAGCGGAAGTCAGTGTGAGGAATGTGCTGCTGACAGAGAGGAAATGAGAGGTTCTGTTGATGGAGGAATTATGAATGATGTCATATCCAAAAATATAAGACTCCAGGGTAATCGGCCCATCTGGGGATATTGTGGAATCTGAAAAGTCAGGTGTGTCAAGGTGTTATGTCAGGAACTGCCTAGCCAAGATTTAGGTTAGACAAATACAGATTTTTGAAGACTGATGTGCATACCAAGAATTAACTGTATTTGATTGAGAATATGTAGGATAAGATGGTCAAATTTATTTTTTCTGAATTGGCAACCAATCAAAAACCTGATACACCTTATTCCCCTGTGCTATAATACTCAATTGAAGAACTTTTCAAAATTAAAAAAACGGGGGCCATTATATTCTGACTTTTAGTCCGTAGCATGGAACAAGCTCCATCAAAACACTGGATGCTTCACTTCCCATAACACAACACAATAGGGCCCTTTGTTAGACTCTCCCTACAGGTAAACACCCACATTATAGAAAGTCAATTCAGCCGGTTTGTAATCCAGGCTTTCTGTTATAAATGTAGTCTCTAACCTTAATGATCTTTATGACATCATATGGATTAGGAGTTCTGGATTTGGAGGTTCTGGAGGAGCAAGGCTCCTCCAGAACCAAAGAAGACATTATCATCATATTATAACTGCTTTTACAGGATGAGTAGTACTCTCAGTGAAGGGAAAATGATCTTCTAAATCCGATGGAAGCACTAAACCCTTAAAATAAAGAAGTTATAAATACTGTCTTTCAATTAAAAATTATAAATAATGACGCAAATACATAAATGCAAACAAATTAATCTTAAATTTTCCACAATGTCACCGCTTGTTACAGTTCAGAAGAACACTGGGCAGGTTTCTTTTTTTCAGAGTTATTTTAGTACTTTACAGTGTAATGTTTAACTGTCAAAGAGTGGTTTTCTGATTGGCTGAGGGACTCTGACTAACTGCTGTACTTTAATTGATTGTAAGGTGTGCATGTGTTGTGTAACTGTCTGTCTGTCTTACCTCTCTTATGGTCATGTCATCCTCCACATCTACGTCGTCCTGTAGACCAGAAGCGACAGGAGAGCGGTAAGTACAGAAAACAAAGATATTCAGTGTACACTCCAAACACAGTAAAATGCAGAAACCAAAAGTGTACAACACAAATACAGAAGCAGTGAAGGCATGCTAAACAAATAGTAGATTAACAATAGTGTCCAGTTGGTTGTTATCTTAAACACTTATTTGTACTTTTCAACCGGCAACACTGCACACAGAAGGTGAAATGACATATGCAAAACACATAATCACCCATGCATCACATCAGTGGTGTGATACAGTGTCGTGAGACAGATGGACAAAAATGTGATGTGTGACTAAAGGAGTGACTACAGTACATGTAATGAGTGCGGGGGATGTGATGTATGAGATGTCAGAGCAGATGATCATTAAAATGACGGATCTGTGTCGCACTCAAGAGCTCGCAGCTCATAACTAGAGTCAAACTAGCAACCCTGTGCTTTTTAGAGAAGCACTGAATATATCGTAGAAAACTGGGAAATGGAAATTAACAATTGCGTGTGTGTCTGTGAGAACGTTACCGCAGGGTGTGTATTTAGCTCTGTGTGTGACGGGCTGTGAAATACGATTTCAAAGTGTTTAGTTGTATGCTTAAATACAGGTACTTTCTTTCTCAGGATTGATTGCAGGAGAACATGTATGTGTGTGGGAATTGGAAAGACATAGAAAGGCAAAATAACTGAGACCAGGGGCTGATGGGAGCCCTGAGCTCATTTATCGTCATCGCTGTGGTGGCCGACCTGTTGGTAACCCTAGCAACTGATGCCGCTGGCTAGAAAGAGGTGCCCTACCTTGTGACAATTCTGCTTGTCACAAGGGCACTCTGAATGTCACCAAGACACACTAGTGTTCCAGGGGTAAAATGTAAACTAATGACAAATGCAAAGATCAAATCTCTGTGTGTGTGTTTTCAGAAGAATGTGTTACTTTTAGATACAGAGAGAAAGAGAGAGACGTTGGACTTTGCATGCAAAATAGGTGCTTTCAGAGTGATTAGCTGCTCTATTAAGAGAGCAAATCTCTGCTTCTGGATACATGAGTTACGCAGTGTGTGGGTTTGTGTGTAAGGAAAGTTGGAGAGTAAACTTTGTGAGTCTGCATACAGCTGACAGTGAAATCAGAGCAACCCTGTGGGCATATTAAAATGGAATTTGAATGACCCTGTGTGTATGTGTGTGTGTAGATGCATGTGAGGGGCTTCAGCGTGCTGACAATAGGACGATAAAGCTGTGTTGCTTGCTACACTGTTTCAGTGACAAAGATTAGAAAAGTCTGTTGCTCTTCCTTTCCCTCCATCCAGTGAGCCAATCCCCCATCAGTGGCAACCATCCAAGACTAGGTCTCACACACACACACACACACACACACACACACACACACACACACACACACACACACACACACACACACACACACACACACACACACACACACACACACACACACACACACACACACACACACACACACACACACACACACACGGATTATGTCTTCTGCTAAAAAAAAAAGTATAATATAATGTAGAGAGTTTTATGATATTGGAAAAAGGAGCCGCCCCTCCAGGATACTCCCTTTTTTTCAGTCCACAGTAGATAGAGAGGGCAGTGGTAAAGCTTTCTTTAAACTTCCAATTTTGCTTAAGGGAAGGCTTAACATTGTTGTCTTCTAATCTAAATCCAAAAGCCTCTGCTTTAAAAGGGTCTGCTTAGAAATATTCGATTTTATGTAGCCCAGTTTGGAGGGACCATATCTGGAAATTCTACTTCCACCCTAATAAAATGGAAGTGAGCAGAATTGTATCAACAAAGTAGGATTGCTTCTTCCACAGTATTCCCAAGTGCTGACCACAGAAGACTTCTACGTCAACAAAAAAAAAGTAGATTACAGAACTCTGAGAGGTTGGTGTCAATATTCTTCAAAACTCCTGTGTGTAACCATACATTCTGCACGGGCTCCATTATCTTTTATGAATAGAATTGTATTTGTGTTGCCCAAAGCATTTTAAGGGGTACTATGCAGTTTTAGCTATTTCTTTGCTGTTTTCTTGCTTTTTAAAAGCAGGTTTCTCTAAAGAGCTCCCCATACAACTTTGGAATAGATGTTTGGCAGATCCTATGTTTACTTGTGTCTGACTCCTCACTTGGTCAGTTTGCCGTTTCCTATTTCTCTGTTTCTCCGACAACGCTTTTCTAGTTTTCTGCTTCTTTTTGCAGACTCAGCCATGACAACTGTGAAAAAAACTCGGAGCCCTCAAAGGTGGTTTGGCTAAGTGGTGGCTAGGTGCTAGGGGGAAGTGAGACAGCCACCATTCAACTCAAAAAAAGTCATATAACCATTACAATGATCCAAATCTGTTCAGTTAAGGTAAATTAAGCTAAAAAAAAAACTGCATAGTTTCCCTTTAAAAACAGCATTTAAAAACCTCAGAATGAACAGGTTTTTCCAAAACCCATGTCCTGGATACTCAGGATTTTCGACAAGCCTCATTGTTGACAATTTCTTCTTTGGTAAAAAGGCTTAGGCTATATTTTGGCACAGTGGTGCTTTGAGTTAAATACATCAGAATGTTAACATGGTCACAATGATAATACTCGTATGTCAAAGCAATAATCTTGAAGATTTTCATTTAAATAAATGTCTGTTATGTCACTATTTATCAAAAATGTAGTTAAGACAATGGGCCACTGATGAAACCCCTTGCATCTGCAGTATTGTAAATTGGGCAACATTCTCCGCAGTCTTGCCTTGATAGTGCTTGATGAAAGGCCAGAATCAAAGATTATACAATTTATCAACCAGGAACCAGGACTTTTCAACAGTTTTCAAGTTAAGGAAAAGCTAGGTCATCATCTTAATCATTAGGATACATTTTCTGGGAACCATGAGGATCTGTACAAACATGTGCCGATACATCAAGTTAACATTTTTGAAAAAGAAAAAAAAAGAAAAGAGTGTGATTTAATTTGCAAATTGACTTTTGTATCGGTATTATTCAGGCAAGAGGCAACACCATACTAATATGGGAACACATTAAGAAGCTAAATAGCATAAATAATAGTGGATCATCATAGCAGGTACAGTTAAAGCTGACTGGGAAAATTACTCTGGATCCACTTGAAATGGCTGAAGCCTTGAACAGATACTTTACAGACTCTGTAGAGGTTAGATGAACAAGTTCTAGTGGACTGTAAACTCCAAACTTCCAAACCCCAATTCTTTCTTAGAAACATCTCTGAGCACAACGTATTAAGGATAATTAACAGATTCCAAAGCCAAAGACTGATATGGCAGTATATAATGCTCAAGTCTCTATAGGATTCCTTAGCCCTACCCATTACAAATATCATCAACATCTCAATCTCTCAAGTGATTTTTCTGAAAGCATTGAAGACTTCTATTTTGTCAACAATTTTTAAAGCAAGAGATCCCCAGCTTGTTTGTAACTACAGACCTATTTGTATTCTGCCCGTTGTATCCAATGTGATTGGGAAGTGGGTGTCGAAGCTGATGGTCTTTTATTTGAACAGCAGGGACTTCACCTTGCATCCAAAGCAATTAGATTTTAGAACTCAACACTCAACAGAAACTGCTACCCTATACCTTCTGACTGTTTAAATGTTAAAACATTTAATACATGATAGATGGTAGACCATGATAGATGATTAGAAAGTCTTTCAATTCTGTGAATCATAGAATACATATTGATAAATTACTTTCTTCAAAATTCTCAAATGATACTATAACTAAGTGGATGGAATCACATTTAAAGGAAAGAACACTATTAATGAGCATTTTGAAACGAGCAAATGAAATTAATTAAATGAAATTCCAGTTATTAAAAAATATATATTGCTAATTTTAATAAATTATTGTGTCATAGCTGTGTGGGCAGTGTGCACAGATGAACGGTGTGGCTTTCCCTCCAGGATCACAACGCACAGTCAGACTGAGATCTGTGTTGTTTTCCGGCAGGTGTGAGCATACCTTGGCTGCTCCACTAGTGTAACGGAGGGAAGTCACACACTGTTAATCTGCACACATTGCCCAGACAAAGATGACACAGCAGGATGGAACTCGGCATAGTATCCCTTTAGATAACACAGATTATTTCAAACACAAATGGAATATTAATGATAAACTTTTATTGATCAGGCTCTGATGATCTACAGTGTCTGTTGGATGCAGCCTGTCTAGATATGTGTGAACTCTGAAGTTGACATAATTATCATTAGGACCCTAAACTGTCCCCTGAACAGCAGTTTAAATTGATGTAGTAATGACAAAAGACACTGTTAAGTTTATCCCTCATGTTTATGCTTAATGCATTCTCGGTTGTTTCTCTAACTGCTGCCTGCACCACACTGAATCGTGCATTAGGGAAACATTGCAACAATAATTAGTTATCACTCACGTGCAGGCAATTAACTGCTGGTTTCATTGCTGATGATGTTCCCTTTGCCTATTGCTTTCAAATTATATTACTGCCTTATCGGTGTATCTGATTAGATTGCAGAGACGTTAACACAATTGTGAAATATCATTAATGACTTTGTGCAAACTATAGTGGTGCGAGCAATAATGATGTGCTCTGAACTCTGTCTTAACAGCTTTGGGAAAAGTTGTGAAATGGTGGCTATTTAATCTTAATTATTGCACTGTGGCAGTGACCAACCCTATTGTTTTTGCAAACAAACCCGAGATCACTAGCTGCACCTGGGAAAGTTGAGAATATCTGAGTGAAAACCACCCACAGTTCTTTTTAATACTGTAAGTCCTTCCACTGATACTTTAAAAAAAATGCAATGAATTCTTCACCCTGAAATATTCTGAAATGAAGCAACAAATCAATTCAAAGAATGATCAGTATGTCACACATCTCCAGATAAGTTCACTCACTCTCCCTTGTGTCTCTTCTGTGTTGTCTAAAATGATTCAGGAAATGAAAACTTCATCCTGTCCACTGAATATTCCACATATCAGATAACGGAAGGACAATTTTAATGAAGTCAGTGTCTTTGTTCTACAACTTAGAAATTGCTTTCATTGAACCTACTCTGAAAGTGCTAGAACCACTTGACCCTATTGATTTTAATAATTAACTATCAAAATCCACCTTTATTGCTATATGGTTCTTGAACAAAAGTGTCCTATACGGTAAACTCATCTATTTTATGAATGAGGACTGTTTGAGTCAGAAATCATTACAACACTGAGGCCTTAAAATTACTTTATTAGCCAATTGTTCACCTCGTCATTACTAAATCTTGGGATGACTTGGCTTGTTTATGGGATAAAATGTTTGTTTCAAAATTGGTAGTATTCATGTAATTCAGAGTGTGAAACATCTAATTATGCTCACCTACTTTGGAAAATTAGTCTGAAGTTATTTGCATTACGTTTTGAAATTTAACGTATATTATTGTATGTATGTTATTTTTGTGAAATGTTATTTTAAATCTCAGTTGTTTACTTCATTATAAACAGCATTTTGATCAAGTTTTTGGTTACATGATACAGAAATATACCATTATCATGTCACTTTAAATGGGTTTAGCGGGCTAATGCTAGTTTTATCAGTTGATTCATAAATTCAATCTAAATTTAGTAAACAATGATGCTACAAATATGCTCATTTTGAACTTGCGAAAAGCTGATGCAAATCCAAAACATCATTCATTTCTTCCATTTTTATGCTGATGCCACTAAGATACAGTGCATGTCAAAAGTTTGGAAACACTTTCATTTTAGCTGTGTTCAGAACAATTCAAAGAAATACATTGTACTTTCTTCTAAACTGCACATTAGCTATTTATAATGTCCCTAAATTGTAATCAGATGGATGCCAACAACAGTGAATTGTGTGTAATTGGCCTCGCCAGACTAGGCTCCAGATGTGTTGGGACTTAGCTCATCATCTCCATACATCACTCTTGAATGTGAATCCTGCTAGTATTTTTCATAAGAAAGCTGAATAAACACGTCAAAACAGTTGATAAAAGATTGGCAAGGTAAAATCATTCCTCTTAAGCCATTCATTCTTTCTTCTTCACAAAAAACAGTCACCAAAGTTGTAACAGGCTCTAAGATCTGCTGCTCTCTCCCTAAATTCTCTATAACTGTTTTCGATTGTTGTCAAAGGTTGACAACTAACAATA
>NC_048409.1:23828056-23916311 GCF_013103735.1 Etheostoma cragini
CACACACAAACACACACACGTTGTTGAGATATAGAGTACACATATCCCTGTCAGCTTCTCCATGTCAAGAAAGACAGACAACTCTTGCCCAACAACAATCTCAAGAAACAAAATATTAATAAAAATAACTAAAAGAAATAAAGAGAAAGAGGTGAGGTGCCAAAAAACGGAGCTAAAAAAATATCATAAATAAAGCATGGAGGCATTACGAAGACGCTAGAGTGGGGGGAAAATAATAAGAAAAACAGGCAGGAGAGACCTCGAGGCTGAATGGCATCATTTCTCTGCAACAGACTACTGATGTCATTTACTCTGCATCAATATTTCATAGCCTAGATGGAAGGAGAAGAGGGGAGTGGAGGGTGGAGTTGTATGACAGATACAAAAAGGGCTTTGAAAAAGTCATAAAGATGGACCTAGAGCGTTAGGAGAGATTAAACCAGATCCAGAAACAAAGAATGAAATAGGAGCTGTGAGAATCGAGCTGAAAGAAACGGAGGGGAGGAGCAATCACTTTTTTCACTTCCGCCACGGGGCTGTAATTCGGAAGTCACAGGAGAAAAAATGTATACATTTGTTTGTCCATATTCCTTTGTGGTCACTCCACCAAAAACACTTACACGCTGCTGAGTGTTAAGAATAACTCCTGATGACAGGGGGGAACAAGGCTACAAGCTTACTGCACTGTAAATGCATATGTACCATGTGCTACAGGGGTTTATTGCTAATTAGCTAACTGCAAGACTAATAACTAACATTTCCACACTTCCAAAAAATTCACTGTGCCATCTGCCCAGTGTACCATATGCCCTAGCACTGACCCTACAGTATGCTCCTCATGGGTACATTTACCAAATAACAGTACTTTAACTTACAACCAGCTGTGGCAAATGAGGGCCATTGAAAACTTGTATTAATAAAGGATACAATATTATTATTTCTATTTCATCCCAAGAAACAAAAGGTTTCTATCGAGTGGGCTCTTGATTGAGTAACTACTCTGGGATAAAAAGGTTCCAGTGCATGCAGGGGATAAACGTGCTGAAATGGAGCCTTATGAACTTATTAATGCAGCTTTCATGTTAACTATTATAGGAGATAGATTTGTTCATCAAGTGCTTAATATAAAATATTTAATGAAGCTGTTGTGTCTTTCTTATCAGAAACAAGTGCAAGACTGCACTAGAGTCCGATGCAACCAAAAGTGTAACATTTTAATGTTTTTTAAATCCCATTTTATTTATTATTTTTAGTGTTTTATTGAGTTTTTTTCCCATTAAATTTTTAATATTGGATTATGTCCCTACATTGTAGTCTGGAACAAGGTATTTTTGGTGGAAAATACAAAAATCTTTTCAATATAAATTTAAAGTTGAAATACTATCTTTTAATTCGAGACGAAATAAGAGCCTGAATAACAGACTCCAAGTCCTTACAACAGAGGAAGGAATTTAGTTTGCAATATTTCTGAGATGAAAAAGTTGCATTTGACAACAGAACCAATTTTCATTAATTTCATTTGTTTGTCAAAGGTGAAACCTAGATATCTGACAAAAGGGCAGAGGCTAAAGTTCCCAAAAATATTAGATTCAGCCTGAAAAACATATTTTGTAATATTTTATATATGCAAACTCATTTTATAAATCAATCACATAATTCTTTGAGACCTACAGCACTTTTGATATAATAGGATAAATAAATAGGAAACCCCCATTTCTGTTTCTTGTGGTAAATTCACATTAATATAGGTCTTTCAAATTTCAAATCACATGAAGCCCCCATGTAATATTAGTACTGTGTGAATAGGGCTTTATTTTGCTAGGGGTGCCAAGAAACCATCTACAGGACTATTGGATGTCCCTGGACCTCCACTGTCCTGTACCTACTAATAAGCCTTCATGTGACCTAATATGACCTTTAATATAGCCCATCAAGACTATCAATGTGTTTGTAAGCAGACTGAGTGCAAATGTGCTGTGACATTGCCTCAAAACCAGACAAACCATATAATGAGCAGCACTTCTACTGTAAATGTGTGAAACTAGTACATTTCGTTTTGATTTATCTTTTTCATTGCTACAAATGAAAAAAATGTGTTCCATTATTCAGTTCCTCTGGTTTATTAAAGTCTCCGTGGTCTTTTGCTGCAAAAGAACACAAGCACTGTGGCGTCATAGTGTGAAATACACACCTGAGGGTTCACATTTTACGCCACCAAATGAAAAAACACTCCCAGCGCGCATCCTGTTACTAATTTTGTACTTTTCGTTTAGTTCCTCAAGCAAGTCTGACTTTTTCTGTAACTGTGCAGCATGGATTGTGTTGAGGAACCAAAGTGCTGAAGTTTGGGCCATTTTTTTGGGGGGGTATTTTATAGCTGGGAGTATAGTATATCATAATGGGAGCAGTGCATGATTTTAGAACCCAATCTTTTAGTGCTTTTTCTTACTTATTAACACGATGAAGACTTCCCAGTGTAATTTCCCAGCTGTATACCACAGGTTTACAACACTGACCTCAGAGCGACAGATGAAGAATGATCTGACAATTGCCTATGCTTGTGAATGACTGCAAATGTGTACAGACTTCAATAATTGTCACTGACATGTGAAAATAACTGAGATCCTTAAGCGCCTCAAGTATAAATCATTAATAGTGATAATAGAAGTACACTGACACAATAATGACTGGGAATAAGATGGAAGAATAGTGTGTTTTCTTGTATTATATTTACATTCGGTGATGTTGGGAACAAATAAACATTTCCATGAAGTTTTGAGGTTAACATATAGACCTTTTATAATGTGCAACTTTGCTGGATAAATAAATGAAGGGCATCCATTGCACTGGGCACTAGCTATTTGAGATCCCTATCTTTGAATTACCTTATTATTGGTAGGTTGGTGTCCTTTAAAATATTGTCTCCCTGGAATCTATGCATTTATTGAACAATTAAACAAACAAAGGACATTAACCATTTGTGTAAAAAGACACAAATGCACATCAATTTTTGTTGATGTGTGTTCAAATTGAATGCAAAGCACATTTCCGATGCTGTGTTTATAGTGCATACATTTCAATGGGATACAGCGCCAAAGCAAAAACTTAGCCAGTGTTCGGGGAAACTACTTGGAAAATATAACTATTGAAGCTACAAGCCACTCCTGATTTGAAAAAGCAAAACTACAGCAGCACAACACTTTGTTTGCAAGTAGGAAGCTACACTACAAGCTATGTTCAGACTCACACACTGAAGCTATTTTGCATTAACAAGGAACATCTACTGTTGGGTAATCTACTATTATTATATAACTGTTAGGTGAACAAATTCATCACCATTATTTGTGGAGATATTTATAAGACTACAAAACAAGTTAATATCTGTCAGAGTAACCGGCTACTTAGTGGAACAAGACTAGTTCAAAACCCTACAGTAGTTTATGGCTGGACCATGTATTGCCAAATATGAGAGGCAGTCAATAAGTAAACCCGCTGTAAAAACGGCCTGAGAACATTATTGAGGTATAAATTGAAAGAGCAAAGGCCAATCTAGAAACTCAAACATTTGACCAACCAATGGTGTAACTTCATACTAACTCAGTACGTCAGTGACAGGCGTTTGTGTTTTAAGCTAACACTTACTTTGATCCAGCCTAATATAGTTACGCTACCAACTGTTACTGGGTAATGTAGTTGAACATGCAGCTTCTCTACATGTACCGTTGCTACTATACAACACCAAACATGGCTGGGCACAAATAGACACAAAGTTGCAGTAGGAAAGGCAAACCAAGTTAAAAATTCACTCGCACAAGTTGTTTCACCTTGAGTGAAAGATTTGGGCTTATCCCAGAGAACAGAGAAGAAATATTTGGGATCAATCAGAAAAAGAAACTCACACAAACACATGGTCTTTGTGGCGAACTAGCTAAATCCTTTACATGTGGTGCATTGGTTGCTTAGGGTAAATAAACACAGACTGAAAAAACATTCTGGCAGTCTAATTTACCCTAATAATGCAAGGTGAATTGACTTCGGTATGAACACAGCTTTATGTCATTCTTGATTGTATAGTAATCAAAACTTATGATTCTCTAATGTCTGGATAGTGGCAATAATTCAGTTGAAAGGTGTGGCAATATTGAATAGCTGTTCAACAAACATAGATTAAGACATAGATCCACTGAGTGTAATAAAGGAAGTACTAAACTGAAAGTCAATATCTTGCCTTGCATCATAACACTGGTTTAAAACAGAAATGTTCAAAAAAATAACGTGGACAACATGCTCACCGCAAAGTAACTCTTTAAGTTGGGTGGTGGCTCCTAGTGAATGGAATGACACTATAGGTGAAAAACAATATCATGATGATTTGAAAACTTAATGTGAGAAAAGCTAGATTATGAATAAATCATTGATGCTGATTAACGGACAACGACAAAATGTTTGAATTTGTCTGAATGCATGATTAGGCAATGCTTAATAGTGTTTGATTTTCAGAAATTGAGTCGGATAATTTTTCATTCAATGCTGGATGTTCTTGTATCGGGGAATCATTTTTCTCAATTCATAATCGGATACTTGTTTTATTGATTGGCATGCACCGCTGCTGGGGTGGATGTGGTTGCTTGTAATAGGACAGCAGACTACATCCTTGTTTGTGGTGATATTATCCAATACCTCCCTGGACTTCTCATGCATCATCATCTCATCTGAGCTGGTGCTGGAACGCGGTCGCTCAAATACCTGCCTATTCATAATTAAGAGATATGGGTCTCCTAGCCGGATAGTAAACAGAGCATGCACAGAGGAAATCACCCTCTAATCTCTCCCACCCCACCCCTGTAAACACATGGAATAAGACAGTTCCTTTCATCAATGACAACAAATGCGATGGAATTTTGAGTCACTCCAGGAACAAGGCCTGCCCTGTGAGGCTGTCACTGATTGGACACCTCGGGTGACACAGCTGTTGATGGACAGCACAGCATGGTTGGTTGAACTGCCTCGTCCTTGTAGACCACTTGACCACAACTCAACCACATCTTGATTTTTACGGTAAATTGACTCTAATGTTACCTGATGAAGTTTGTTTTCTTAAGGCTATCCTCAGGTTTGAGAAAGTAAAATACACGGGGTGTTCAATTACTCCTTGTTTGAACATTTTGGGTCTCCATAAGTAGTTGTCATGTTGCGTTATCTTGTGTTTTATCTAACTCTAAGGTTGGTCTTGCATACGTTTGTGATTTTATCATTGCTTTATTTGCCTACCTTTTAAACTCTGCCTTTAATACATGTAATAGGCTTCACATAATGTAATGTAATTTAATCAGTTGGTACACTCACTTCTTATTAAAAACCCAATTAAAATTGACCTAAGTATAAACTAGAAACCACATGGTAAAAAATAAGTCCTCTAATAATTACCAATTAGCAGTAGTGGTATATCAGTTGTCAAGTGTTCTCTATAACCTCAACTGACCAATAGACCAATGAAAAGAGGTTAAGCTGAATGGATCCTAGCCTTATTGAACCTAATCACATAAGCAACTAGAAGCAGTGAAAGGACAGTACAGGTTGTACAAGGAGGAGGATGTTCAACACTTTTTCGCACAATGGCGCAGACTGGCTTTGGCTGAGCCTGGTCCAGATCTCAGTCCATCGGCATTTGGGATTAGCCCTGGAATGGAATGGCAGGATGACAATTCTTTGATTGGCTGATGAACCTGTTGCCGGGTGGATTCCAGGCATATCGATAGCCATGATCGGTGGCTCTTACCACTACGGATATCCGGACTCGTTTGGGCGGCCTCCTGAGCTCAGGAGACATGGGGCTCTCCATGTTGTTGTTTTTCTTTCCGGGCAACCAGAGACAAGCACACAACGTTAACAATAACCTCATCGCAAAAACACTTTAGTGCAATGCCAATTTGACATGACCAAATTTCCCTTCAATACTGGGGGGGGGGGGGGCATTTAATTGAAAACTTATTTCTATGAAACAAGCCATTGGCAGGGCAACAGTGAACAGATTTTTCTTAAAGCCTTGCTGGATGCAAAACTGAGACAAAGTGAAAAAGTTTTAAATTGAGGCTGACTGAGATACTGTGTGTGTGTGTGTGTGTGTGTGTGTGTGTGTGTGTGTGTGTGTGTGTGTCTATTTGTGTGGGTAGTACTGAAATGTAGAGCGTGACGGAAAGAAATAGCATAGGACAGTCCCTCCAGGATTTTGCCGCCTTTTTTTGAGATTGTTGCGGCATAATATAAAAAAGGCTGGTGGATTTAAGACAAAAAAGAAAAATGTATTGAGTGGATCAAATTCTGAACATTTCTGTCAATGGCTTATTCATCTTTTTATTGTCAGTTAATTTCCTATCCTGGCCTGACACACATTCATACGTTTGATGAAGAAAATATTGGACTTTAACTTATCATTGCACTTACAATAACGAGTGTAACTGTCCTCAATTTAGGTAATCGTGTATATCTCATTTCCTCCATCCACTGTGTGTGTTTCTGTGTGTGCCCGCGTCAGTTCCAATTCCTGGAGGGACTGATACGACTGTGTGGGTGTGCACAGTGTGTAAAAGACAGGAAGAAGCAAGCCACTTTACGTGTGTGTGTGTGTGTGTGTGTGTGTGTGTGTGTGTGTGTGTGTGTGTGTGTGTGTGTGTGTGTGTATGTATGTTGGGTGTGTTGGGTGTATTGGGTGTGTTGGGTGTGTTCGTGGACAGGGCTCTCTCACCTCTAGGGCTTCTGGATCTGGACTGGCACAGAACAGGTTCTTTAAAGCAATGCTTGAATGATCATGTGGACCTGGAAGAGAGACAGAGATTCATAAATAGTGAAACGATCAGACATCATTGGTCTCCACAAAGCTTTTCTTACTGCTCCCATCTCACAAAAGCATTACAAATACAGCTGCATCATCTGCAGTAACCTATCTGAGGATGTGTACCTTCCACTATTTTGTGAAATAAAAGAAAACTCTTGGACATGTTATTGACAAAATGATTAATAGACAAAATATTCCACAAAAATACATTACAGTTTTGTTTTTATTTTTTACAATTGCTAACACCCTTTAGTCCAATTTGTAGTCACATTGTCAAAACTCTAAACACAATTAGCTCAACATCGGTCTGTTCAGGCCATACCTTTAACACAATTCATGTTGTTACCACAAAATATGCAGTCGATTCCACCTTTCTAAAATGTTAATTTTCTTGTCTTATTTACAAATGCTTGCACACAAAAAGTCAGAATTGACGACATAATGCTCAAAACCAAAGTTATCATTCTAGTAACAATTACGTACTGAGACACACTTTTAAAAGAGGTGTACTGTGTTGAGGGGGAGGGGTGTGTATGTGTATTTCTTACCGGTGGGGATCTCAGTGGCTCGCTCCACCACAGAGGGTCTCTTCAGTGCAGGTTTGAGGGGCTTCTGAGGGACTGGACGAGAAGGGCTTAAGGATGAGTCCTCAGTTGAGATCTGCACACGCGCACACACCCACACACACACACACACACACATAAGAAACAGCACTTATAACTCACAAACACCAATACAGCTTAAGAGATCAACCCCTCTTTCTCTTTTTGCAGACTCATTAGACAAATGGATGTTCTTCAGAGTGATGAACTGGAGTCAAATCAAAAGGGGGAAACAGTAGAAGAAAAAGAAACCAGCAGGAGTTTTTGTGTTGGCCTTAATGTAAAATTTCATGACTTCATTGACTGCGCCTGCTGACCTACAAAATATTTTTGCTGGGTTATGTTAATGTCTTTCTGAAGTAAGGGAACATTCTGCTTTCAGCCATAACATGTTTCATAGATCAAATGCTGTAAATCTAGAAATATATTCAGCTGTAATTCTGTGAAGTTGCTTCGTCAACTGGCGTCGGTGCTGTTGGTGAGAGCAACAACAAAGCAAACAACTAGTTGAGAGGGCACACACAGAAGGCTCTTCCGTATTTTTATCTTCATCTCATCTGATTATTAATCCAATACAAGATAGGACTTTCAAAACTGGCCAAAAATTAACTAATTTGGCCCATCGATAAAAAGGCAAACATACAACCACATGCAGAACAACTTGTATAGATATATTTATGTCAACATGAACACGCCTTTTAAAAGATCTGCATACCTACACATATCGCTCAGCATTTTAAAAAACTTTACGTAATCAAACCAAGTGGAATATGAGATATGCATGACTGAAACCATTTAAAAAGCATTAATAAAAGCAGCACATAATGAAATCAAGAAAGTTGGAAAAAGGGAGGAAAAAGACATCAAGTCAGAGAAGGGGAAAAAAATCACTCACTCACACACACAAACACACAGTACAATCTCCTTATTATTATTATTGATGGCTTAATAACAAATGTCAATACCGCTCAAAGCTATCCATCCGTGTCTCTCACACACACACACACACACACACACACACACACACACACACACACACACACACACACACACACACTTTTACTGTCCTTCTTATTCCAAACTTCTCTTTTACTGCAGATTAATGACTCTGAATCAGACCCTGTAATGTGTGTCATGCTAAAGTTAATCTTCTCTTCTGTCTTTCTCTTCCCTAAAAAATTGTTCTCAATGTTTACTGTCAAACCATAAAAGTTCAGCTAAACTAATATTTGATGTGTTAGTCTAAAAAGGAGGCTGTCACAAAGAATCCAGCTGCATAAAAAAATGTTACTCTTACAAGTTAGTGTTAGCCATGCTAGTGGGCTGTATGGCCAGCAGCCGTTTGGTCATTCGGCCACTACTGTCCTAACTAACTATTGGACGTAGTGTCTTGACATTTGGTCCAGACATTAATGTCCCCTCAGAATAAACTGTAACTTCACTCAAGTGATTCCTTTGCATTTAGTGCAATCATAAGGTCAAAATTTTAATTTGACCTTTTTGTTTATGACAAAAAATCTGCACAACTAAAATATTGCCATTAATTGAGCAAATGTTATTAAAATGACTAGACGGGAAACGATATAAAGATCCTCAGCCTCTGCAGAAGCTTTTCTTCACCTTTTGAAACAAAACGCTTAATGTTAGATTTTGAAGGCATTTCTATCTACGCCTTGGAAAATGTATCAACTTGAAGAACTGAGAAAGCTTTGAATGGCTGGAAACACTTTTGACATCTTTGTCCAGTGTGACCTCTGACCTGGAAGCGGACCTCCTGACTGGCCCGGTGGCTGATGTTCTCGCTGCTAACGTTTGACACGACTGACAGACGTTTCTTTTCCTCAAGGGCTCGTTCCCTGATGTACTCTAGTCGTCTAGGGCGGCCGAGCTGCAGGGAGAGCAGCGCCTGGAGCTGGGCTCGCTCGATGGAGCCCAACAGGATCATGGACTCTGGGGGAAAAGACAGAGAAAAGAGGTAAGAAGAAGAAGAAGAAGAATATGGAGAAGGAAGAACGTGGATGTAGAGCTATTTTGGGGAAGATGCAGGTAGAGAGAAAAATAACATATGGGAGTTAATAAGAGGAAGGAAATAGAGGAGTCCAAGGAAGATGAGAAGAGACAGTAAAACGTGTTTTTGGAGAGAAGAGTAACACTGCATGAGATTACAAACACATGTTGCGGCATTGCAGAGAGCTCAGCTGAGTTACATAACAAGAGCCCCAGAATGCAGTAGCTGTGTATTATCTAGTGTGAGTATGTGTGTGTGTGTGTGTGTGTGTGTGTGGGGGGGGGGGGGGGGGGGGGGGGGGGGGGGGGGGGGGGGGGGGGGGGGGGGGGGGGGGGGGGGTAGAAGCTTGCTTGCTTTAAGTAATTGCCTTTGTGACAGTACGTGCTGATTATGTATTTGGTTAAATGCCGCAGCTAATTGTTCCTGCACGATTGCATAATTGAGACAGCGCTGGAATACCAAATTTGCACTTCAGTGAGGTGGTGAGTTTAGTGGCATCAACAAGCTGTGCCAAGAAAAAAATGGTCAATCAATCAATCAATCAATCAATCACTTTAATGAGAATGCCACCGAGGTCGATGGGACTTGTTTTTAGTAAAGACTGGAAGGGACGCTCAATCCAACAACATCTGCAACATTGAACACAGACATCAATATTACATCAGACACAGAGATCAGCACACTGTATTCACACACGGAATACTACCGTAACACAATTATTTTTGTATTGTTGTTTTCACACTGTCTGGTAATTACTTGCAGTAATGGCCCATTGCATTGTTGCAGAACAATGCAGTACTTTCTACTACTTCCTATTGCAAAAGATTGCAGCTACAGTCTAGGAAGTAATACAGTTGGCATATCAGTTGGCAATTGTAACACTATCCAAGTTGAACTATCTAAAACCTTACAAGCTTAATAAAATGGCAGTTTCCCCCCTTGTTGATTTAGAATTTCCTTTTATGTAATTAAACAATTTGATAGGGGGCAGCACTGTGTGGCTTTGTCAGAATCATTTGTTTACATGCATATGAGGGTTAAAGGCAGTTTTTATTTATGCACTTTATTTATGCATTTATGCACTTATCTCGTGCACTGGCAACTAACCAAAAAATAAAAAAAATCTTTGCATCCCGGCTCAGAGATCAAGTTGGTCTGATGAAAAAAACCTCCTTCAATTATAGTAACGCGCCGCATTTTTTGTCAGTAACGGTAACAGCTTTATTAAGTTGGGAAGAGTAATCAATTAGATTACTCCGTACTGAAAAAATTATTTTTAACACGTTCTTCCCATTACTGGTTAACGGTAAAATCTGACAAATCCTTTAAGTTCTACTTTGGTCTCCACCAACTCTAAAGAGAATATATAATATATATATATATAATAATATATATCTGGTTGTTTAGCTCCCCTAATTTTTCCCTCTGCAGAGCATTGACATGTGTTTGTGTCTCACCAGTTGATTCCACCAGTGCCAGAGTCTTGAGGTGACCCGTCAGTAGGACATTATGTAGGTCTCTGTAGCTGCAGTTGAGTGTGATGTACCGCACGTCCCGCACCATGATGTCCTCCACACGAATATTATACTTCCTGAGAAGAGACAATGGAAAAGGGAAAAATAAATTTGAGGAGGAAGATGACAGGTAGGATGGATCCATTAAAGAATCAAGTATTTCCCTCATTAGTCATAGTCATATATGATACTGACTTTTGAAAATTGAAGGTGATGGTGATACTTTTTCTGATAAATGATGATGCTACTAAGGTTAGTGAACTACAATTCAGCTTGGTAAGTGCAGTTTTCATAAAAAAAGCCTCTCTTCTTTATAGCCAACGCTGACAACATCCTTTCTTCAGCTGACCGGTCGATTCAATAACACCATACACTGTAGACACTTCATTCAGATGTTAGTGGTGATTGGCCAAGTGTAAAGTAGGGGGAAGTGGGGGACATTGTATGAGCAGATCTTGCCTCAGCAGAATCGTACGCCCCGATACACCAGTCATAAACACTCAGCTTTCTCTTCCTGTCCGAGCTTGCCAAAACCTGCAAACATGACAGCAGCCACTCCATGGTTTTGGCTGCCAAGCCCTGCAGTCTTGCCAGGACACAGACTCAGGACACTTCAGGGCTGCTTCTTGTTGTGGTAACAACTCAATGCACAAACTGCACTGACCTCTCTTGGAATATAAAGTTAATTTGATGACCATCCACCTCCATCTCCACTTCAATTCAACAGATCACAGAGTTGTTCTAGGCCTGTATACATCAACAGAAAATGGCACTAACAGAATGCTGTGCTACAACAAAACCCAATCTACAGGTCCTAATTTGGTGCTGGAATACAACGCTTGATAATTTATTAAATGTGCCCTATTAACAGCATTAAAGGGTCAGTTCACCCAAATTACCCAAATTATAGAATAATGTTATCTGAACTGTGTGTGTAGCCTATTGATGGGGTGTATGTAATAAAAGGAGGCTTGTAATGAACCAAAGAAAATATGATCATCTCCTGTGGCTTTGCTGACACAGAGACAGAGTGGTGTTATGTAATTGTTCCCACATGTTTTAAAATGCCACTCCAATGCTGACGATGGATCAGTCAAGAGACTGGTCTGAATAAAAGGGTGGAATAGGTTTAATATGTGCTACCGGGTATGTTTAGAGAGTGGGTAAAAGCATGGGTGTATTAGAAATATATATGTGATCTGTGTGTGTGCGTGTTCATATCTGAGAAAAGCTATAGTGTTGGGAGTAACGTTTTACAAAAGTAACGCAATCACAATAATATATTCCTTTTTGCTGTAACGCGGTGAAAGTAACTCAAAAGTACTGTAATGCATTACAATTCAGAGACAGTAATATTGTAATAAAACTTATTACTCTCAAATGACAGTAACTAGTAATCTATAATGTATTACATTTTGGAAGTAAGTTGCCCAACACGGAAAAGCTATACATAAATAAAAGATAAGAAATCCAATTCTCTTCATGTCCGTGTGGGTTTATAAATATAAATGCCATGGTATGTGAAAAACATACATCAGGTGCTACATATGTGCCCCTGTGTGTGTGTGTGTGTGTGTGTGTGTGTGTAAAATGAATATGAGGGGCCATCTGTGACATTATTCACAATAACTTTACAGTCATACAAGTGAAATGCTCTCAGGCACAACACTGAAATTCTTTCATATAAGCTACTGAAATTTTATATTCTCAAACTATACTGAAACCACACACACACACACACACACACACACACACACAACTAAAACACTCTGATAAAAATTACGGAAACACGCAAACGCTATACCAAAACACTCTCATATACACTACTGAAACAAGATTTCACTTAAAATAGTGTATATGGGAACGTTTCAGAAGAGCGTTTCAGTATTGCGTGAGAGAGCGTTTCAGTTGTGTATGTGAGGTTTCAGTGTAGTATGTGAAAGTGTACTGTTTCAGTAGTGTGCATGAAAGCATTTCAGTAGAGTTTGTGAGAGCATGACACTTATTTGTGTGTGAGTTAATTGTCAATCATGTCCCAGATGAAACCTCATAGAATAACTTCCACTTTTGATTAAAAAACACATTCAGCGAGGAGGGGGCTACTCTGCCTACAGTCTCAACCAGCCCCAGCCCCCCCCCCACCGCGCTCAAGTATGCCCCAGTAATATAACACACATACACAAGCGGGCGTGCACACACACACACACACACACACAAAGTCCTGGTACTGTAAACTAGAGTGAGAGGCAGAAGGGATAAAGAAAAAGTTTGTGAAGTATGGAAGGAAAAAGGAGCTTTCTACATCGTGACTCAAGTTCACACACAACACACACTTTCACAATCATATTTAGTCCTGGGCAACTTTTAACATTTGGTAACTTTGTGTTTATGATTACGTAGAAGTTATTTGACTGTGCGTTGATGATTGATGATCAGCAAACGTTGTAATGACATACCAACAGACAGAGGATTATTTTCACATTTTCCTGATTAAATTTCTGATTAAAATCACTTGAATGTGCTTCAACCATTATTATAATATGAAGTAACAAAATTTGTATTCCTCACTTTCTTCTTTCTTGTCAAAAGCTTGCGCCTAGATTACTCACAATCCAAGGCTAACCGTTTAGTGGGGATTCAGATGCATTATCCTAGTAGCAAGTCAAGCTGCTAGCCTCAAGCAGATAAGAAGCATGCTACTGACATCTGGTAAGCTCACTTCTTAACTTTTGTACATGCAGTAGTCCCCCCAAAGACCTATAGCCAGACTATATGATGTCTATCATCGTTGGAGTTTGTCTTCAACAACGTAAGGACATTTTTAATCTCCAGACCAGAGTCCTGCATGAGTTCAGTTTAGATAACAACATACCCTGAACAAGCACCGCTCAGTACAAGAATTAGTCTGTTAACGCAAGAAATTAGTATATACCTGAGGCTACTAATGATGGCAAATTTGTTGTTTATTGTTTATTAAAAGGATCCCCATTAGCTGATGCCATAGCAGTCAGCTACTCTTCCTGGGGTCCAAACTAAACACACATCCCATTACATAACAGACATCCCATTCCAATAATACATGTAAAATCACATCAATATGCAATAGACTCATCACGGCCACATATATACACATGTGGTACACACACACACACACACACACACACACACACACACACACATTTCCCTTAAAATGTGTTTTTGTTCCATTAACCAATTAGATAATTTAAAAACCGAGCTGAAGCATGAGAATGAAGAAGCCAGCTTGGACAACAATGGTTAAAATGTTGCAATTATTAACACCATCAAACTATTAATGATCCTGAAAGGCATTGGGAGATTGCATGGCAGTTCCTGTGCTTGTGTCCACAGCGTTTCAAGTGTTTTCTGCATTATATAATTAGCCAATAGATAATTATCAACTATGCAACAACTCATTGAAACTTATACACACCAACTCAAGCAGGACAGGAGAGGTTGTGGTGGATAATAAGGAGATACCGATGAGAAGAGAGCAGCAGAGAAAGCGTGAGGGAGAAAAAGATAACAAAAAGATGGAAAGTGTGGGTCAACAGAGGTCCTGATGTAGAAAGGAAACGACTCAAGCAGCAGACAGAGACAGAACTCTTTAGGGAATGGCCACTGACAATGATGAACATATGGAGGATGAAATGAAATTTTTTCTCATTACTCCCAATTTGTGGATGATGCATCCAAACTATTATCTTCACCTAATGATTTGCCAACATCCATAACAATAATTGTTTCCAAACAATTAAATGAAAAGTGCTTCTGTGTGGTTTCACTGAGCTCAGAGGACATGAAGCAGCTGGTAATCCCCTTCAGTATTGTGTGGTTGGTATAAATTAATAATAAGTGCGAAAGCAATTAAAAGCCATGTAATGGTGAACCATTGAGCCAGGCACCTCCACCCTTGTTTGTTTTTTTGTAAAGCAAAAGCCTCAGTGATTCCAGATCTACTCTGAAAGCACAAAGGTTTGCTATTTGGAGTTCAAACCCCTACATCAAAAGCAATATTAAGACTCACTGTGCACTCAACTTTACCTACCATAAGACTAACAACATGTATACAGTAAGCCATTAGGTGACTAAATAAATTTCCACAATGAAATAAAAAAACCTTCAGAGCAAATAAACAATGGCAATAAACATTCTTTGATGATTTTCCATTAGTTTCAAAAGTTATCATGTCTTGGTCATCATACATTTTGTGAATTTACTTTTTCTCTTGTTTGCACATCCTATGAAATTTAGTTTGGCAATTATTAGCTGTACTATGTTTAATGATCAACATTTGCAGTATTAATATTGACAACCATCTAGTTTTCAATTCTGAAACATGATAAATGTGATGAAATGCTATTTGTGATGATAAGGGTGTGCTTGTGTCTCTCCGGCGTGTTTCACTGTACGTACTCATGGTGTCCCCAGCCCAGCTCTGGGAGGTAGGGCAGCTTCTTGATCCTGATGATTGAGTCATAGAGAGAGGGCTGCAGGGACTGTGCCACGGCGTTGGCCAGGATCACTGCTATCATCACCGGCAGGATGTGGGAAATCTGGCCAGTCAGCTCAAACACGATGACTGCAGTGGAAACCGTGTGGGTGACCGCACCTGACAAGGCTGCAGCACCTTTGGGTGGGGAGGAGCACAGTCAGATGAGCGAAAGAGCCAAAACACATTATGTCTCAGATTGAAAATAAATTGCATTATGATGTATTACTATTATGGAATATATGAATTGTGTCTCTCAGAGGCAGATGTAAGATCCACCACGGACATTGGAAAGATCACCAATAGGTTAATAAATGTCATACAGAATCTAACATACCTTAACTCTCCTAGAAAAGCATAAAAATCTATTAACATATCAAAATTACCATCCTAATCATGGGTTACTGTTTCATCGTCTGTATAGATTGTCATACAGTTTAGTTATGCTAGTAACAAAGAAGAGTACACATTACCAATATTTCTATAAATCTGTACAGATTTACAGAGCCAATCCCCAAAACCACACTTCAACTTCGGAAATCTATATACTCAAAGATTCTTCAAGTCGTCTTCCTTCTGTTATAAATTTTGTGGACCAGACCCAGGACTCTCATGTATCTACTCTCAGTGCAACACACCAAATTCATATATCTCTCCCCAAAATATTCCCTTATACGCCATAAGGCGAAAATCGATTTTTTGGATAGTTCAATAAAAAAGGAAACCTCAATATTTCCCCCCCCAATAAAGAGGTGTAAACAGAGCAACATAAAAGCTGCCTCACGACAGACAGAGCAGCATAGGGCAAAAGGATCCTTCACTGCTAAACAGAGCAAAATGGATTGAGTCCAATCCAATAAATGAGATTAAAAAAAAATAGTAGAGCCTGAAAGCATTACAATAATGTGAAAAGAAAGAGGAGAGCGGAAAGAAACAGATGGAAGTTGAGGGAGTCTACAATAGCTGGTTTCATTGTTCTTTCCTGTAACTTAATTAAGCCTGTGTTTGTCTGCCTATCCTCCTCGCGTAAATGCTACTGTTCCCTCTGCCCATCCTAACATTTAGTCATTAACGCAAGCACCGCTGTAAGATGAAAAAAAAGACTTGTGTAAGGCTGAGTCATCAGCCACAGTGCACCACAACATCAGCTCAGAAAAACAGCCATCACCAACCTGAAGCAGTGACATAATCAGCATGGCTGTCAACAAGTAGCACAATGGAAGGACTCACAACACTGCATCTTATTAGACACTTAACTTTATTAGGAATGAAAGTGGCGTGGTTATTTTATTTGCAATTAAATAACAATTCTTTTCTGTCACAGTCCAAAAACATCAAGATGAAGTGTTTTTGTTCATATAAGTAAAGAATAAGAACAGTAGCCCAGTGTGAATCTTTGCATGTTCCACCTGTTATAAAACCAGAATCTTATCTGATCTACGTTAACCTGCTTGTGAGTACCCCTTAATTAACCATTGATGCTTCTCTTTCTTTAGACTTAAAATGAATGGGCCAGTCTGATAGATCAACCAATAATAGCTTTTTGCAGAGATAGCAGTGTCAGCGTATAGGCTGTGTTACCAATAAGTATCACGAAATGTAGCAGTAGGTGAATGCCAAAGAAATGTTTAAGTTCATTAAGAAACAGAGTCTCCAAAAGTTAGTGCACCAGAACCAGCAACTGACACGTTTATTTGTCAACTCTATTCTCTATACTTGTTCATGGGTTGTTATGGGTTTAAGTAAAACACATGCAAAACTAAAGAAAATAAAAATAAAATAAATTACCCATTTTGGTTGTACAATTTGAGTTTAATTAAAGTTTCCACAAAAAAACTAAATTAAAGAGTTGCTATCAGTCCTGTATTGGACATCTACATTTTAGTTTGGCATTATCAAGCAACTGTTAAGTAAATTAAACATTTCTTGCAGTTGCTTCACTGTAAAATCCTAGTATCAAACTCATATTTTCAAATTTATTTGTTAAATAAATCAAGTGCATCATATTGAAATGTTTTATCTAATACAGTTGAATCAAACCGAGATGAAACAAGGCTGAGACTCTTACTTGTAACTTACAGAAACACAAAGTAATGACATAGTTAAAATTACTATTTCCTAAGCAGAAAAGTTAAATTTTCAACTCCAAAAACTTTTAAGTGGGACATGAACACTTGCCAACAGCACTAAGAGATGTAAAAGTTTGTTGCTTTATCAATCAGCTGGTGTCTGAGCTGTTTTGCAGCCCATTTTCATTTAATTTCTTTTTTTTAAAGTCTTGTCCAGTGTCCAGTTGTCTTGTGAAGGGAGTTTAATTCTCGCCGTCTGTTTAATCATGGTCCCTTTGGAGTCTTAACCTGAAGCTGTACATTGAGGCATTGGGCTGTAGGGAATATTTATCTTGATTTATTTTTATGGTAATTTTAAGGTAATGAGAAGGAGATAAAAGTGTGTGCACAGTTACCATCTTGAAAAGACTGAATCATTTTAAAAGCAATCGAGGTGGTAATAAGTGAGAAATATTTTGTGCCAGTCCCAAAACTGCGATAACCCCCAATATTAATGATTTGAATCTGACAAAATGGTTTTTATAAGTTAGAGAAAAAACTGAAAATGGCTTTTTTGAAAAAAAAGTAAAAGAAAAACATCAGAAAGTACTCATAAGTGTAAGAAAGTGAGAATGTAGAGAGTAATAGGTGCCATGATTGTCTGTTTAACGTACCCACGACAGCGTAGCCTCCTGGCACTATGGGGTAGATGGTGCCATCTGTGTTAATGCCATCTGGAAACCAGGCTGCCATGCTTTCTCCAACCAGACGACCAAAAGCTGCCCCTGAAACATGCACAAAGACACAGAGACTACAATCATTACTGGGCTTAATGCTGGGAACAATAACTAATCGTTTTGTATTCTATGTATAGTATATATTGCATTGGTTAGGTTTATAGTTCCACTTAAATCGATGACTTAAATGACTTGTGTCTCTGCTATTTCTTACACCAACTAGCTAGATGTTTGTAGCTAAAAACTATTTTTAAAGGAATAACACTGCAGAGTGATGATGAAATAGTTCAATAGCAGGAATAGTATCAATAAAAAAATAAAATATCAACATTTAAGAATATTACAGTTCCCATGTTATATGAATAGTACATTCTATCACTCCTCTTCAGTAAAAGAAATAGTTTGATGATTTAGGGTAAAAAGATTATAAGCTCATATTTTATAGTTGCATCAATCTTCTCATGCAACTCTTAGCAAGAACTACCTTCACTTCTCTAACAAACACACAAATACAGTCAGTCACGCATGCAGGGCTAGTAGCTTATTACCAATGACAAATACTGGCATGAAGGCTCCGCAGGGCACTGGAATGGTGGTGGCCAGGGCAGACATCCAGAACTGAGAGAGAAAAAAAGAGGGAGATAAAGAAAGACAAGACATAAAAAAACCAGGGTGGCATTTCAATTAGCTTCAGAGTTCCATCCTGTGTGCCCCTAGATGATAGCCAAGCTGAATCCTCTACCAGCAGTGAGGAGGCGACCATGCGGAGCTTATTGCTGAGGTTAGATTAAGCTGTCACTTTCACTCTTCTTTTGACAAAGACCCTGAAATGAACCCTGGGTAATGAGCGGGCTCTTCCGATTGGCCGACACTGTGCAAAAGAAGCGGGAGAGACTGCTAATTAGGAAAGACAAATAAAAAGGGAAATGTCACCACTGACGGTGTGTGAGCATTATCTTCAGGTGTTTGTGTGTGCGTGTGAGTTTGTGTGTGTGCGTGCGTGTGTTTACCTAAATTATTTAAGCTTCCATATAAGTTCCACAGATATAACTATTTAAAGGCTGGCATGCTTATCTTTGTGGAAGGAAAAGCTGCACTATTTGATTAGACTGTATTAAAACTATAATAATCAAAAACAACCTTCACACATACGGGTGTGGACTCGTTTTAGATGTGAGATTAGACGTCGCATTAAAATTCTGTTTAAACTGCACAGCCAGTGTACTGATCAATTCTACAGTAAATATTTGATCCATTAGTATATCCTTGACACTGGGAGATGGGAGACAACACTGACTAAGCTAATTTTTAGAGCCTCAAGCTCAATCTGAAGACTTTGAAACCCTTTCTGTTTGCCATTGCTTTCGCTGAGGTAATTTAGTGATGGTCATTCCTACACTGATGTGCTTCTAAAGTCTTTTAAATCTAGTGCTTTTGTCTTTGCTTTTGCAGCAAGGTGAGAATATTAAACCACTGGAGGTCAGCGAAAACAAGATTTTCAGGAGTTGTTACAATTTAAAGGAGCAGATGCACATTTAGGGAAATACACTTATTTGATTTCTTGCTGAGAGTTTGATGAGAAAATCAATACCAGTCTCATGGTTGAGAGTGGTATTGTTGTTCTCATCAAACTCTCCAAGAAAATGTAACCCTAAAATGTTGAACTATTCTTTTAACATATACAATAAGCTGAAACGCACGCACACACAGGTTTGTGGGACTATATATGTTGGGACCCGTCATTGACATAATACATACCCTAGCCCCTTACCCTAACCATCACAAATAAATGCCTAACCTTAACCCTTACCCTCACCCTGACCATAACCTAATCCTAACCCTAGTCCTAAACCAAGTCTTAACCCTCAAACAGCCCTTTAAACTTGTGGGGTCCAGCATTTTGGCCCCACAAAGCGGTTGGGACCCCACAAGTATACAGGACTCATGGTTTTTGGACCCCACTAGTTAAACAAGATCACACGCACACGCTTACATGCACACAATAAAAAGTATATACAATATCATACAAGCCATTAAATCTCATGGTTTCAAATAGACTTTTTAATTACACTCATTGCTGTGTCTCTGCATACCTCCTGTTCTCTCCCTCTCTTACCGCTCCCTCTGCTCCATCTATAGTTAGCTGTAATTAAGGCTGGCTGCCATGGTGAAGTAATGGATCTCCTTCTGTAACCCTACACTGCCGCCGTTATCACAACCCACACTGCATGTACACACATATGTGCGTAGGTGTTCACACACACCCACGCTCACATCATGACACCAACTCAGTGACAAAAATCAGAACTCAGAGCTGCCAGGCGCTAGAGAGTAACAGACACACGAGTTGATTACACAAAATGAGCCTCACGAAAAAATAGTCAAGGGAATAATTCTTTTAAGAATTATTCTATTGGATTTTCCTTCCTCTTCTATCTCTTCCTCTCTTTTTCTTTCTTTTCACTCAGCCAGTAAAACAAACAAAGTAAGCTAGAAAGCTATAAAAAAAAAGTATAAAAGGATCTAGGAACTCATAACATAGGCTTAACTTTATTTTAGAGGCCATGAACTCTGAGGAGTGTGTGTGTGTGTGTCTGTGGTACAGATCATCCCACACTAAGTGGAGAACAATGCAATTTAAACCAGTTGTAAATTTACAATCAGCTGTGAAACCCAGAGTACTGAAACCAGCTGTCAACTGCAGTGTTTACTAAAGACTTTACAGTGCAGTAGATCATACGTGTGTAGTAACGATCATAAAGTACATCATAAACATGTCCCCAAACAATTTTTTTAGGGTTGTTAAAACAGAATTGCTTAATTATATAATTTTTTGTAGAAATACAGCAAACATGATCAAATTGGTTGCAAACAAAAAAATTTCAATGAAGAAATTTGTTTTAGAGAATTGTACTCTAAAAACAAATAACTGGTCACAAATGTATAGTAATGCATTATATGTTAAGCCAAATGTTTTATGTCTCATTCACAATGAAAAGTCATTACAGAGTCAGGTTAGATGCAAATTATAAAAATGTTTTAAGTCTGGAGGTATTTCTTCAATAAATAACTTCAGACCAGACACTCCATCTACAAAGCTGCATTCTTATTCAACTTCTTAGTCATTTTGTAGCTAATTTTCAGTAGTAGTTCTTTTAGCCTAAAATAATGGGATGACATTTTATTTGAACGCAGTTTTCTGTAATTTGACTAAAATCCTCACTTGATACTGACTAAAATGAGACTAAGAGAATACCAAAAATGTGCGTTTTAAAGACGAAACTGTCAGTGTTTTTTTCAAAGACAAAAATAAACTGTTCAAGATTTTTTAAGACAAAACTAAACTGTCTATGGTTTTCAAGATAAGACCAAAAAATAGCTTTCCTAGATGAAAGATATGACTAAAATTGTCCATTTTTTAAGTCAACAAAACACTGTTAAAAATGAAAAGGGAGGTTGAAAAAATATGACTGAAACTAAGATTGTTGAAATAATTAACACTAGTTCTAAGCGGATGTATATTCCTTTATTTGCTCACAATAAATCTAAAACTATCCACATCATATCTGTGAGTCTTGATTTTTGTAGTACATTGTAGTACATTAATTGCCTGACCAAGCTGTGTGTCACTAGCCTGTCTCCGCCCCCCTACCTACTTCCGCTCAATTTTCATTTTGCTTCAGTAAAACAATATATGGGAGTCTCATAGGACCAGGCTGGTGTGACACAGCCACTGCTGCAACCATTGACTTAGTTGAGAAGCAGAACCAATCAGTGATCAAAACTAAAACAACAGACTTATACACCTGTCCCTACCTACCAAACAAAATCAGCATGATTCAATGTATAACTTAATGGTTATAAACTTGTCCTGCTCAAACCCCTCCAAGAGTAAACAAGAACTTTAAGCCAAAGTCTGCAACACATTTACTATTCAAGGATATCATTAGGTGGATGGTTTTGATGTCTGATTCCTTGAACACTTTTTACTGACATGATATGGCCGTATAATTGAGAGTTTAACGAGACATTAGCATTTCAGGACACATTTCTATATTTTCTTTTTTGTTGCCATGTTACTACTGATGTCCTCCTACAGTAGCTATTGCTATATCCAATTCTTTGAAGCAGCTACGACTCACTTTCCCCCGGAGGAATCATTAAAGTTGGATCTATTGAACAATCTATGTGAACATCTGACTGGGGTAGTGCATGACCATCAAATTATATGATGATCTCTGACCTCAGACTGAAAGGGGACTTTGATAAACCATCAGAGGAAGCAGAAGCCTTCAGGCAAGAAACGCCAGCCAAGACTTGAATGGGTTGTTGGTTAAAAATCCTGGAGGTGCTTAAAAAACAAATGAAAGAAGTAAAAACCTTCTACATTAAAATCCAATTAAACATTTTGTAATGAACCACATCAATTTTGATGGTGGATTTAATGAGACTTATAAGTTATAGAGCTGCTTTAGGGCTAAATTATTTTAGAAGAAAATTCGGTTAATACATGTGACTCAGATTTCAGAAGTTGATATTACAGAGGTCTTATTATTCATTTAATTAACATTTTGTGTCAGTAGTATTCGTGGAGCTGGAGAGATGACACTTCACCTCCTGGGCACTGCCAGATGCCCTTGAGCAAAGCACCATACCCCCCCCCCCCCCCCCCCCCCCCCCCCAACAGCTTAGGGCGCTGGTCCAGCACTGGCAGTCCACTTACTCTGATATCTCTCCATTTGTGCATGAATAGGTCCTGAGCATGTATGTGTATTTCAGGCTTGTGTGTAGTGATTACTAACAAGCAGGGTGTAAATTGTAGTTTTCCCACTGGGGATCAATGAACTGAATAAATAAAAACCCAGCAATGAGGGAATACAGTAAGAGCTGTCAACTCTGTCAAGGCAGAACTGTACTGTGTGGCAGAAGCAAATAAGTAATGGTTTGACTTACAGCATGCAAAAAGTCTGAATAAAGCAAAGTAATCCATGACTTACATGGAACGTGGTTAAGTCAAGGTGATAAAAACAGAATACATTTAATTACAGGTGATCTTAGACTGTAAGGTGTTATAACAGAGGATGTCAACGCCAGCTTAAGCTAAATGCACAGTACATGACTTTCAAAGTCGCAATATGGGTTAAAACACTACAAGATCTTAAACCAGGAGTAATCCCAGATGAGACACAGAACATGAAGTAATACCATCCATGAGGTGATCCCTTCCCCAGGTTTCCCCTGAAACCGTGTCTTGCACTCCCATTGGCTGTAGCTCCCCAACAGGTCCATATATTTAGCCTGCTAGATATCTGCGAGGCATTGCCAATCCTCTCAGGCCTGCGTCTTTTAACGGTTTACATAAAGTGCTCTAACGCCAATTTACCCCTGATCTGGGCCGTTGTAGGGTCAATACAAAAACTAAGTGGAAAATTAGGGTTAAAGCTGATCGCCAGGCAGCTGTACTTTTCTTGAACTACTAAACTGTATGCTACCAAACAGGGAACTGATTAAGACTTGGTGAAAGACCATAGGGAATGATGCAACATAACCTTGGCATTGTGATATTTCTGTACAATTTGTTCAGGTGAATAAATGTATCTTTATCGCAATTCCTGAAGGGCTGTAGACTTGAGGTTAGAATTGTAACATTGCAAAACATGAGCTATTGTACTACTTACCTACAATCCTTGTTCCTACTCTAACACTTAAGGAGGAAACATAGTAGTATATCTAGAGCTGCAGGTTTACTTCAGGTGGGTGTTGACCTTTCATTGAAGCAAACAGATAACCAATAGATACAGCAGGGTTAGATCAAGTGGACTTTTATCATATAATTGATCACTTTTACACTGAATAGCTATGGGAAATCCTTAAGTTGAATTTCATTAGATTTTACTGAAAGACTCGTGAACATGTTTTATCCTGTGTTTAATTCAATTTCTTACTTATCATGGCTCTCAGTGGAGAATATAGGTTGTTAGAATATTTTTAATGAATGATAATGTGTTTTTTTAAATGTCCATTTTTCATTTTCAAGTAACGACTGTCGATTTTTCCAGTTCAAGTGACCCCTGTCCTTATTCCATCATCTGTAAAAAGGTAGCTAAGCTAACGTTAAGTCCATTAGTTTGTTAAAAACCTTTTCCAGCAGACTGGTTTTAAGAAGAGAATTCTAGAAATGGGTCAAAATTTGCTTTTCATGGCTACATACATATCATGGTAAAATCATAATGCTAAAGCTGTTACTGGTGAAAACACAGCATCCTCACCTAAAAAAATTTCCACATGTTTTAAGTACAAAAGAAATAAATTGAAAATGTAGACTGTATTCCAACAAAATCCTGCCTAGCTTTTCAGCTTACTGTACATACTTGGAAAAGCAAGACGGATGATAGATTTATGCTTTATGGTCTCTGTTTTCAAACAGTTTGTTTTCAGGGAAACATTACAATGCTTTTAGAATGAGGAAAAAACACTTTTTATGGCAATTGGATCGCTTGTAGAGTAGAAAAGAGCCGCTAGCGTAGCCTACATTCTGGTAAAGTAGCATAGGACTGGCTTCTACACAGTGGAAAAGTATAACAGTTTTCTTGAAAGTAGCATGTAACCCCGCAAAAGTATGAAATGTTCCTTGGCTTTGAAAAGTAATGCTAGCTTACTGCTGTAGCTATAGAATGACGAGTATCACTTAACACAGGGGTTTTTCAAATGTTCAGTAGGCACAAAAAAGTAATCTATTAGTGACTTCCATTTACAAGTATGTGAGCATTAGTCTTGCAAAACTCAGTCAAACCATGTGCAGGACAGTTTAACACCTACAGTATACTGCACTGCTTGCCTCTTTATTTTTGTTTAACATATGAAAAAGAGGCAAAAAAGAAGAGCAAAAGAGAAAACAAAAACAGGAACGCATAGGTGAGGTATAAGGGAGAAGGGAAGGGTGCTCTGGTCAAGGGTACCAGTTGTGACGCATTATTCAGGACATTTATAGTCAATTTAATTTGTAAGTCATCTGGGAGCCCTCTATGTGTGTGTGTGTGTTTCACATTCAGAGGACAGTCTATCACCTGGGGGCCTCAGGGGACCCTCAAGGGCCCTTCTTCTATTGCCACTCCAACTACAGTCCCGCCAGCTCTCGGTCACTCTCTCACACACACACACACACACACACACACACACACACACACACACACTTTCTCTCTCTCTCTCTCTCTCACACACACACAGGCACACACTAGGAGTACTTATTCAGGCTGTAGGACACACACAGAAACACACCTGTATTAATAAACACATTCTTCACTGAGTAGCTGTTGATGTGCATAATTGCACACACTAAAAATAGTATTTAACTACACAACATGCCAAATTAGTCTGCATGTCAACAGGTGCAGTGCACTTTACAACGAGCAACATTTCAGGCTTTTCACTTAGATCTGTTCCCTCTTTTGTTCTTTATCAAAACATATACTTACTGTATTTATAGCAGCTTCATTTGCTGACCTGCGAACATTGACCTCCTGATGCACCTTCACTTTCAAAAGTTTAGCTGCTGGAAAGCTGAAGTTTTGGCATGTAAAGGAGCAACTAGACAAGATGGCTGCCATGCCAAATTAAAGAACCATTCATTATCATGAAGGAGAGTGAGAGAGCAATCTTCCCTTTGAAAATCACCAGGCTGAATCCAGGAAAACCAAAGGCTGTAATTAGACAGAGCCATTACAGCCTGTGTGAAGGTCTATATGTGTGTGTGTGTGTGTGTGTGTGTGTGCGTGTGTGTGTGTGCGCGCATGTGTTGGAGAGAAAGGATGCGAGTCAGTGCATGCGCACGGATAGATGCTGAGAACAGCATGATGAGATTTGTACAGGTGGGTGATTAAAGTTAGTTATATAGCGTGTATATGTGTGTGTTTTCTCTAAAACACATCTCACCTCTACGTTGCATATAGGATGAGCTGCATGTGCTTTGGTTAGCCTATACATGCACAGGAAATGCAAACACGCACACAAAGGTTTGTTGTCACACTGAGAGGAATGACCATCAGACCATTTTGCTAAAGGACAGAAGGAAAATGGGATTGGGGCACGCGCGCACACACACACACACACACACACACACACACAAACACACAAACACACAAATAAGAGAACGGATAGTTCTGTTCTTACATAACTTTGAAACCGGAGCTTTTTTATTTAGGTATGAAGTTATGCTCTGTTCCTATATTTTTGTATTTTTATTTTACATGGATCGCTTTAGCTCCGTCACACAGCGATATAGAATCAAAGTGGACCAAAATTTGAAAATGGGCCCCTGGGAACATGACTTTTTAACACAGTGAGGGGGAGATGGGCCTCTTTCCAGCTTTCGTTTTAACACGTTCTCCCTTCGTTCTTTGCTAGTGACAAGAGGAGATGGGCTCGATTCCAATACTTTCCCATTATCCCAGGTCCAGTATTGAATTAAAAGGGCAAAACCCTCCCATTTAAAATACTTTCCTGTTCAATTCCCTCTCTGGCTATGACCTTGCTTTATCTTTAATGCTACTTTAGCCATTGGCAGCATACTGTGTGGATTTCAAAAACTGTACTAGCACACCTTCTGCAGTACGTTAATGAGGTGAAAGAAGGGTTGATTTTATAAAATGTGGAGGGGTCGAAAAAAAAAAGAAGTAAAGTAACCAGGGGGAAGATGAGGTTTAAAGGTAATTGTCAGGCTGAGCAACACATTTATTTTCACAATGAGATAAAGGAGAGCATTTTGAATGCATTAACTGACATAATTTACCCTAAATATCTACTAAAAATCCCCAATTTATTCATAGTTTTTTCTCCTACCTTCATGACAATAAAGAGGACCAGGGTGACGAAGACGTTGACCTGTGGGTGTTTCCATGCTTCAGAGTGTCCGATGTAGTCGAATTCCTCAGCAATGCCCTGTTTCGCCCACGTCCGGTTGTCCAGTAATGTCACCAGAGACTCCTTCTGGGTCAGCTAAAGGCCACAGGAAGGGATATCATCAATGTACAGTATGCAAACAAGTGTGGACTGTTTTGCAGATTTTTTTTTTCCTTTTTCTTATTTTACTAAAGAATTTACATACAATTACTTGCGACCTATTGATTTGTTAAATGTGACCTTGACCCTGAGAACTGTTAGAGTATTTTACGATTTACAATCACTTTGGCGAAGGGCGTAATTTCCAGGGTGAGGAGAAGGTGGAACCTTTCAAAAGTGTATTTTATGTTCCCTTCACTTATAATTTAATATATATAATAAGTACAATAACTTTCCGTGGCATTTTGTTTTAAGAGTTTTGCAAAAGGCTTTTGTAAAATACTGTGTAACAGCAGGCATTAGAGCTGCCTAATCACACCATTACCTCAAATTTGTGTCCAAATACTGTTGTATTAACTATCGGTTAGATGCTGCAAAATGTTAGTAGACCCTGTACTCCTCTCTATCCAGGAAGCTTGCGTTAAACATGTCCCATTCTTTTCTGTTCTGTGCTTGTGACTGCCTGTTGATATGCATTTAGTTTTTGCTACTCTGAAACGGGACTTGGTGATGTAGGATGTTCAACTTATTCTGAACGTAAATCTCATCAGAACATATGCATCTGATGGAACTTGAGAATAAAAATGCTTCAAAAACGTATTGCATGACAGACTTGGTAGATGATGTGCTGAAAGTGTCTTAAAACACTTCACTGAAGATAGCAGGCAGAGAGTGATGGAGGACAAATTTATCTGTCGCTGTTTTTAAACGCTGGGACAGCTGGAGACACTGGTGGTGATAATGTCACCCATAGCCAGAGAAATGATAACTGGAGTATGAGAGCAAGACAGAGGGATTAAAGATACAGAATGTTAAGTGTGCTCCTTGGAGAAGGGGTTTAAGGAGAGTGGGTCAGATTTAGAGCTTTAGAAGCCTGACTTACCCGCCCATGAGAAACCAAAACTGACAAATGGTAAGTTTGTGAGTGTAAGTGTATGAGTGTGTGCCTGAGGATGTGTGTGCCATAAGTTTGCTTTTCTAATTCTAATAATGAATAATTAGACAGATGAAGGGGTGAAATTGGAGAGAACAGACGCAAACACACACTTTTAGGAGCTCATTCGCATCTCCTGTGTACACAGGCAATACACACAAACACACAGAAGCACATTTTAACATGTTTTGTGAAAATGTTGAAAACAATCTCAGACATGAATGGTAATCAGTCTGTTATGAAACAATATAATTATCTAAAATCCTTTGATTACACAGCTGCTCTATAAAGTTGCATAAAGACCACAACCAAAACATTTTATTATGTAGGGAATCTAAATCATGTTTTCAAGTCGTTAAAGGTTAGATGAGTAAATTTTTTGTGTTGAATTCAGAGTTTGAGCCATTTTGTTTTGGTACATGGCTGATGGATTAGGTCTAAAGGCCTGTACTGCCACAGGCTTCCTTCCAAATTATTTTGTATTACAGTTATGGCTACAGTGCAGTGTGTGAAAACAAAATAGTATGTGCTGAGTGGGTGTGTAGAACCTACCTTGCCAGCCATAAATTGTCCAAAGCCTGGGGGAAATGTTAGTGTAGAAATAAGTAAAGTGACCAGCGCTGGATACAGCAGACGTCTGTGAGGGGGAAAAGAAACAAAAATGAAACAAAATAGAATAAATATAATATATTATGGTTAAGTATGAAAATCCTAAACTAAAAAGCAACTCCAAGTAAACCAGGATACAATCAGGGTTCTCCAGGTTAAATTCAAAAATTTTTAAAGACCATTTTAATACTACAAGAATGAAATGTAAAACCAACTTCACGGCCATACCGTCAAAACTATGAAAGATAAAATGATAATCAGCATGGATTTTAAGCCCTAAAATAAATTATTTACCAATTAGTGGAATTGAATGAAACATGTTATCATAATTGTCACACTCATATTTAAAAGAGAATAGGTTTGTTGTGTGTGTGTATGTGAGTGTGCGTGTGGTTGTGTGTGTTAGTATTGCTAACAATGTTACTTGAGAAGCATAAGTATTGAAAACCGTTTTGGTGAGGACATTTTTGGTTGTGAGGACATTTCGGGTGGCCTTTACAAAAATAATGCTGCATGGCCCCCTGATGTCCAATACTCTATGTTCTGTAAGTTTCAGCAAATGTCCTCTCAGAAAAATTAATTATGGAAATTGATGTTCTCTCCAGTGCTTGGAAACACCCTTTACTGTACACACTTGTCTTTTGCATTGGACCTCTGACAAGTGGAGCCTTAAAAGGGAGATAATTTTCTGACGTTTTCCAGCTAGAGGAATTCTGTGACTGACTGTGTGTGTGTGTGTGTGTGTGTGTGTGTGTGAGTGTGTGTGTAGACTAATAACATAAGGCCCTCTCCATGGCCTCACAGAATGTTTGGGTCACAAAAGCTTATTTGAACTGAAGCTAATCAGGCAAAATATAATGAATGCAGTAAATTAGGATCAGAAAGTGCAACAATCCACTCTCGCTGGGCGGGAATGAGTGTCAATAGCGACAAGCGCATACAGTCTTCAGAGCTCTGCTCCCTTGGCCGCATTTTGTGTATCCGATATTGCTAGCAGTTGCTGTGGTGCCTGTTTTACCAATGCCTGGAGTAAGCCTAACCCACTTTTATTTTAGATTCAGCTGTCACAAACAAAGGAACCATCTTTCCAGACAACTGACTAATTCGCACAAGAGCTTGCGAACACTACACAGGCAATTCACTGATTTAAACACTCCATGTACTGTAGTCTAATCCAAGTCCCACCAACCCATGCACAAAACGGAGTAAATTGTAACGTTACACACAAACAGGGCTGCACAATTAATACAATTTTAATCACAACTATGATTTTGGCTTCCTACAATCAAATTTGCGTGATCAAGCAATCATTTAAATGAGTCACTGTTTTTTTACATGCCTTACATGACCCATTTGTTCTGTATAGCCGTGCCTGGGTTTGGATCTTTCCTCTTCGCAGCCCGGCCCCCTTTCACTCACACACGGCTCCCAGCAACATGGAATGACACAGCGGCAACAGCGCCGGTCCACACTTCTGACATTGGTCCACAGTTTTAATTGTTATTAATACGGCTGTATACTGTTAAGCATGAGAGGCAAACCTGTATTTGTGCCAGGGTTTCCGCTGGTAAATCTCTGCTATTGCGGCCGCCACGGCGAAAAACACAGAAGAAGTTATTGAATGCACCTGACTTCAGGATGTTGAGTAATAGCGTGTGAGATGGAGCCTGCTGGACCTGGGCCAGAGATATGACCCATGCAGCGCAGTAACGAAACAGACATTTTACGTGGGTAACTCCGCTGACCCGCCATTCGACCTGTACTGGATGAGTCAGCCATCACTCTGTGAGTAGCATACGCTTCAGTCCATTTCACTCATCTTCTCTCCCCTTCTCGTTTAATCAGTCTGTTATTGTTGTTGAAAACAAGTGAAGGAGGCTATTTATTTCAGATCATTTTCATTTACATGTGTTGCAGCTGTATATTATCAAACATGCAAGGAAACCCTGTCTGTGCATTTTATTTTCATCCTAATCTGTTTTAAAAACAGAGCCTGTGAAAAGTGGCTTTTGACTTAAAACTGAACCTTTAGCACTAAAAGAGTTTGGAGGATGTGATGCCAGGGAGTGTGGCAAGCTGGTTTAGTCAAAGCCAAAAGGGAAGAAGGAAAAATTGCATGTGTTACATGTGAGGGGCATGTGACAACAAGCTTTAAGACTTTGATCCATGAAATGTCAGGTCTCAGTTCAGGGACGCACTTTTAAACACAAGCACATTCTATTTTTCTTTAATGTGTTAGTTTTGCAGCTCAGTGAAGCTCTTTAAACAATAAAAAAAAAAAAAAACATTATAATTGTGGTTCGACTAAAAATAAAATTATTTACCTACACGTTATTCTTGTTAAAAATCATTTACGTAATATAAACATGGAGCATGATAAAAAGATGACCTTGAAATTGCGGTGTTAACGGCAATGCAAGGAAAGATTTGGTTGCACCTAAATTTTGTGCTAGTGCACCTAAATAAATAAAAAAGTTAGGCGCACCAGTGCAACCAAGGCAAAAAGCTAGTCTGGTAGCTATAGCGGCAGACTGCTGAACGTCCCACTGTTGGAATCCTCTACAGTGAAATACAGTCACACGACAACACTTTTTTTTGTTTAAATTTTAGCCTTGTTAATCCAGTTACTACTGTAGCCAACGTTGACATTACCTAAGGTTTAACGTGTTAATAGTGTTCACGAGAGTGACATGCACCGATGTTTCTGTTGCCTCTAACGTCTGTAATGAGGTACCAAAATACCCGTTATTTTTTGTCCAGTAGATAACGGGCATACAACATACAACTTCAACATAAAAGGATTGAAAGATAATATGGATGTGAAAGCAGTTATAAATAGCCTATGTGATAATAAAATTAGTTTTGGTTAAAATGAACAAATAATTGTGATATTTAATCGTGATCTCAATAATGATCAAAATAATTGTGATTATCATTTTGGCCGTAATCATGCAACCATACACACAACACATTTTATTCATTTGACTGTATTTATTTAATCCTACAAAAGGACAAAAAACTAAGACCTTTGTACAGTAAATTCAATTAAATACTTCTAAAGCCTAATTTTGAGAAAAGGAATTCAATGCTTTTCAAAGTAAAATTTAAGACCCCATGGGTAAATGTAGTGGAGTAAAATCAGTAACTACTGCACCTGAGTAAATGTACTTAGTTACTTTCCACAAGTGGTTAGACTTACTTTTTCATGAGGAATCTGTTGATGGCCTTCTGTTTTCTCATGAACTGGACAATCAGTCGGTTCAGGTAGACAAACAAAGCACCACCAAATCCATTGGCAATACTACAGACAGAGAATACACACTCATGTGCGCGCATGCACACACACACACACACACACACACACACACACACACACACACACACACACACACACACACACACACACACACACACACACACACACACACACGAGATTTAGAGGCATTTTTCTTTTAGTAAAAATGCATTCTAGGTTATCAAATTGAAACTGGATGAAATGAATGAGTCAATGCTTAAACAAACCAAATAATCAGTATTTAACATTTTTCTCTCTCAAACCACTTCCATACAGTAAGATTTCCCCAGTGCATTTGTGCTGATTCAAAACTATTTTGTATGTAAACGTAATGAGTCTCCACTGGAGATGAATACCAGGTGCAATTGTAATGCAACTGAATCTTTTTTACAGTAGATGCGATGGCGAGCATCCAGTCAAATGGGGATGTGTGGGTGAGTCAAAGCAGAAGAAGAGGTTTACATAAGCATGCATTTGAAAGCTCAGTGGGAGTCCTCTATGACTGTAAGAGGGAGAGAAAGAACATAAAGGTAGGGGAGAAAGAATAGACTCAGACAGCTATGCAGACAACCTAATGCTTATGAATTTATCTTGCTGCATTATTAATTCCGTCAAATACCTCTGAATAAATAATGAACAGGATGATAAGGGAGTCTTTACCCCCAGTTTGCAGCTAAGAAAAACACTGTATATGTGCATTTTCTGTGTTCCTTATAGTTATAGTAGCCTTAAAAGGTCCAAATGTACCAAACCCTTTTTGGGTTATAGGAAAGATAAGAATCAGGGTTAGGGTGCTGAACAGTTTGAAGTCAAGCAAGGCTGGGGTATAGTCAGATAAAGGTGTCTCACCCACACTGGTGCAGACAATGAGAACAACAGGGTGTAGTGCAATAAACCAGATCAAAATAAATATTCGGGCTGTAATTGATGATTGTTTTTAGTAGTTTTTAGTCCTTGAGGTCACACTTCAAGGACACATGCATTGTGTTTTGGTGAGGAAAAACAGAATGTGTACATAGCTTTGTCCACAGAGCAACTTTATGGTCAATGCTTTTTTAAGCCTCGCGATTAATTAGTTACAATAATACTGTCAGTGGATGGGCTTCAGAAGTTATGATTTTTTTATAGATATATGTATTGACACATACAATTGCACGTATTTGCAGAAATCAGGGTGTATTTCACCCTTTCTTTTGATCAATCACCGCAACTTTACCGAAATTTGACCAATAACCGGAGTTCCCCATGACGCCAACCAATCAATAGATCAGGCCACTCTGAGAGCCACTGATCAAGTGGGTTGACGTAACACTCAAATGTTGGCAAATTAATTTCCTTGTTTCTGATATGAAGACGAGACATGTGTGACACAAACATCTCACATTACCAACAAAAAAATAGAATATATACATTCAAACATCAATGTATGCTGTAGCGATTTTTTCACTCTAAAGTCGCTGAAAATTGCTGCTTTTTCAATCCTGTCAGCTCTCTGCAGGGGGTGGGGCTAGTATTCAGGTCCACCTGCGACTGGCGTGCGCACACACACATACACACAAACACACAGTAGATGCAGGAAAAATCGCCTAATTTGAGGACAGCTGCACTTTTTATTGTAGGTGCAATGATAACTTAAAATCCAATAACTACTTTATCAAACCGTTTGAATGTGTGTCCCAGCCGGGCCAGAGTAGGAAATAATTAACAATGTAGGTAAGATGTCGCAACTTTTATTGCAATTGCTTGAAACGATGTCGCAAAATCAGAGTTTTGGGCCACAACAATCTCAAAAACAGGCAGCAAAATCCTGGAGGGACTGGTATACAAGTCACTTATTCAGGAGTGGCTGTAACCAAATTGGCAAAAGAAGAACAAAAGACAAGAGAAGAAGGGAGGAATTTTCTTCTCTTGCGCAGTCTGCGCAGTAACACAGGCATATAATTTCATCTGAGAGAGAGTGAGAGATGGAGAGAGAGCAGCCCGTCCCTTCCCTCCACCAGCTTCTTTCCAGGAGGCCCTGGTCTCATTCACAGCCATGGACGAGCCCTCAGGCTAAGGCAAGATGAAATAAGACATCCCTCAATGCTCTGGCAACAGTTGCCATCTGAATTATGTATGTTAGGTGACTCACGCAGGCTACGCTGAAGTAATACCTTCAAAAGCTACAAATGAGTGCAGCTCTTGAATAATATCTGAAGCTCTGCTGCAGTCAATATAAAAATTGGAGTACCTGTCAGAACCAAAACAGTTTGAATTTGTTTGAAGTTTCCGTTGACTTTATAGCAAACCAACCCTGTGTTTTTAACTACCAGTGTGTGGTAACAATTTTTTTTACCACATTCTAATAAGCAAGTTTTTTTTTCTAAGATTTGTTTTTGCCATTTTTGTCCTTTTTTCGATTGGACAGCTGAGGCATGAAGGGGGAGAGAGAGGGGGAATGACATGCAGCAAAGGAACGCAGGTTAGATTTGGACTTGGAGCCGCTGCAGCAAGGACTGAGCCGCCTACGCTCCACAAGTCGAAATATCCAGGCGCCCGTAAGCAAGTATTTATGAAGCTCTTACACATTGTAAATTATTGGTTAAAAATCTTCGATAGTTTTTAATTTAAATCTCACCCTTCTTTTTTGGTTTTGAAATATATTCCCGTGCCCATAAAGTATGCATTTGTGGAATCAGAAATTGACCAATCAGCAGTCAAGACTCACCCAATGACAGCAAAAGCAGGAAGCTCCTGGAGGTCAAACGGAAAGTCTAGCCGGAAACTGGTTTTAAAAAGGGCTGTGATGGTCTCTGGAGAAAGAAAAAGTACAGCAAGAATCAGAAAGAAGAACAGACCATTGCCAAAAAAATCATCCAAATTATGAGACAAGGTCCAAGACAATGTTTGGGCTCTTGCAATCAGCAATGTACTAACCTAATGTTACAGCAGACAAAGTAAACAAAAGGTTCCCTTCATTGTGTAGGTCCTAACCTAACATAGCCAGACCACAACAGAGTTGTTAACAGAGGGCTGGAGAAAATGTTGTCAAAAACCTGGAATAACAAGGCTCTGGAAATCAAGGCACTAAAAACCTGAGCTAAGACATTCGATTGGCTTTAAGTATGAACTTCTGCTTCTAGTTGGTATTCAGCTGTAGTCAAAACGAATCTCCATCTTTGCTGCGAGCTTCCACCCACAGCTATCCTCAGTTTCCTGGTTTTATTAATAACAACAGCCCACGAGCCTTCGGCCTTTGCTGATCAATGTGCCATTTTCATAGTAGACAGTCGGATCTATCATGCAGCTAATGGCTCTGACACACCATTGCGACAGCTAACTTTTGGTAGAAAAGTCGGACTGACTGCCCCCCCGAGTTGGTCAAAAAAGTGCCACGGAACACACCAAAACGGTGCAGACTTGAGAGTATGTTCTGCGTGTGTGCGAGACTTAATACGTCTCAGCACAGCAGATGGCTACAACTCCACCAATCAGACAGGTCAGTGAGTCTGACTGCCCGCCCTCCGAGCCAGTTCAGCCGAAATGAAGGCCGACGGCCAAATGAGTTTTGCTTTCATCATCCTTATTTTTATCATGAAGCTGTGAGTTCCATCCATGTAAGTAACCCAAGTAACTTTTAATATTGTGATTGTAAAGGTGTTTTGAATCATTCCCATATACTTCCATCATAATACAGTATTTTGAGCATAAGTGTGCTTTACCTTCGTCTCTGTTCCACACAGCCAATACTCTGAAGATGAAGGCACTGAAGGTAGCAGCAAAGAAACCTCTCCAATAGTTCCTCACAGCAAAGAACGTCGATGTTACTTCAATACTGAACAACACACCTGGAACACAACCAAAAACATTGCATACCATTTAAATTGATTGGTAACAGTTTGACCATTGTGTACCCTACACAATAAAGTACTCACAAAATGCCTGGGTCATGCATAGTTAATAATACAGTGAAAAAAGACTTGTGTTATGTAGTGATAATTGTGTTACAAGGTACAAGGTACGTTTATATGCCATTTTAAATATGAATATGCAGAAACTTCATGAGTAAAATAGACATTTCTGACATGTTCATTTAGAGCTTAATATTTATTTATGATTCCAAAATTGCATGACAACACCAGATATGTACCAACAGACTCCTTTCAGCTGCTTTTCTCCAGGTCAGCTGGACATGTCATAGTGACATGGGATGAAATTAGAAGTACAGACAGAGATATTTCCTTCACTTCAATATTCCTACTGAGTGACGTAAAGCTCATTCTGTGTTATTATATAATGTGCACCTGATTTATGATGCACATATTAAAAATCTTCCAGGGAATTTTGTTCCAGACTTACGCTACTGTATATCTTTCTCTGAAGACTCACCGCCTATGGGGGCAGCAAAACAGCAGCCAACTCCCACAGCACAGGCCGCTGCCAGCATCTCAATGTTTCTAGACTCATTCTAACACACACACACACACACACACACACACATACACACACACACACACACTTCAGTCAGAGTAACTAGCTCAAAGTAAAAATCAAAAGGTAGAATCTGAAAAATATAACACATTGAACATACAATAACTACATCCCACTGACAAAACTGACTTTGACACCAAGTGGCAGTTCAGAACAGAGCTATTTCATCATGTTCAAAAGGCTGTTGAAGCAAAGAAGTTGTTAAACTTCCAAAAAATAAAGAACTCAAGTAGTTCAATGCACCAAAAAAACTTAAATAGCATCTCAACCTGCACAGGCCGTACCAAGACCATCCACATTCCTCTGTAAAAGAGACTAATGATGAGTTTCCATCAGATGAAGAGTTGCAGTGTTACCACAGAAAGACAGACAGGAAAATAAGAAGGGAAATGACTGAGTTGCATGAATGCAGGGCAGAAGATCACAGTGCAACCTGGAAAATTCAGTTGTTTTTTTTACATGCCTTACCTTCATTCCTATCAGACTGGCTTCCTTCAAGCAGCATGGCAGTGATAAAGAGAGGTTAGTGCAGTGTTTCCCCTAGGATTTTTTCCCAGGGGTGGTGGTGACCAACTATTTATGAGGGTGTCCTAACACTTAACTGTGTGGTTAAGTGCAAAATGTTTTTTAAAGTAAACAAAAACAATATTGATTTACACATCCCATAACTATTAAGCAACAGTTGAAAGGTTGTGCGACTTTGGCTACACTGAACATGCATCATATCTGGTCCGTTAGCGGAGCGTATGTGCCACGGAATATAAGTTTTATGCACCAGCCGCGCACACATACATCGTAGGATTGTGTGAGTCACAGGCGAGAGGCAGAGCTTTTGCTTTGGGATTGTTGTCGTTTCTTCAGCTTTTAGGAGCTGGCACAGCGCTGTGAAATTATATTTCCTGTTAGCTTTTAGGAGAGGATGCAGGTGAGGGAAACAAGAAATTATAATACAATTATTATAATACTAAGAAATAAAATAATGACACTTCATGATCCATTTCTGTGTAAAAGGGCTGCACATGCCTTGCATAAAAAATATAAATAGAAAAATGTAGTATTTTTACGTTTGTAGAGTGGATCTCCGAAGAGCAAACGCACCACGACGTTCTGCTCTCGTAAAGCCAGTTTCATTGATTATAGCGGAAGCAAAGTGTTGGAAAGTCTGCTGCGCATACATTACACTTGCACTGTAATCAGCCCATAACATTCATTAAAATGAATTAAACTTTTAAAGTGAGCTATGAAAAGCAAATTGTGGGGGGCGGGGTCACTGATCATTACCAAAACAATGGTAGGGGAAACACTGTGTGTGTGTGTGTGTGTGTGTGTGTGTGTGTGTGTGTGTGTGTGTGTGTGTGTGTGTGTGTGTGTGTGTGTGTGTGTGTGTGAGAGAGAGAGCTGGTACTGTACTGTATGCTTATCAGGAGCTCTAATCTGTAAGTTTGTAAAACCAGGCTAACCCACTGAGTGTTCAGTCAAAGGACAAAAGACACAACACAGAAATATGGTCCCGGATAAATGCTGTGTGGTCAAGAAGACACCTATCACAAATACATTTTACACTGCAAAACCTGTTAATCTGGAATGTATTTTTTTTTAAATGCCAGTAGGCTGGGATATTTCCACCTCTTCCAAATGTAAATCCCTTCTGTTTAACATGTTCATGAGGGAGTACAATGATGACACACAATTCAGTCATTACAAACACATGTACAGCTCAACATTTTGCCTTACAATCCGAGTCAGATTCAGCAAACTCTCTTAACTGAAAAATGGCCCCTGCTTATGAGGAGGTATGCACTTGCAGTATGATGATAACACAATTTTATTCTAAACATGAAAACTGGATGCTAGAATGAACATTTAGCCATAGTTTTTTTAGCAGAATTAAACAATTGGACAAGACTACAACATTGGGGGAAATAGGATGTGGACTGTGGGGCATGCTGGGAATGGTGTGATTTAATTACCTTAATCCCTACAAGACCAGGCTCCTTCAGGAAGCATAGGAGTAAAACAGAAAGTTAAGCTAAGAAACAATGAATAAGGCTTTTTACTGCCAATACTAACTTAGTGTTTATCATTGTAGGATTGAACAAATTTCAATCTGGTTTTATTACATTTTAGTCAAATAAGTAACGAGGTCTCCGATGTTTTAGCATTGACACGATAAATCAGCATTCATAGATCTGCTAAAACATGTTTTCCAATTATATCTGATCCAGTGTCTGCTTTTTTAGAACAATGGTGTTCTCCACATGTGTGCTGCAGTACTTATCCCTCTTTCTTTTCTTTTTTTTAAGTACAACAAAGCAAGCTGAAACAGAAAGTGGGGTTTTTACAGCCCACGGCTACATTAGCATACTGTACTTCAAACTCTGGAGAGGACGAGATATTGCTGCAGAGGGACACTTCACACACACGCGCACACACACACTCTCTCTTAGCATTAATATGCAATAAATGCAGCACAACACTCCAGGATGGGAGTGGGGGGGGATGAGAGCTGGAAACAATAACAGAGGATTAGCAGGAGATAATGTGGATTAAGACGACTAGAGAAGATAGAAAGGTAGATAGAAACATTAAAAAGTAAGAGAGCTAAAATGGAGGAGACCAAATGGGTTTACAGAGGGATGTGTAGCGCTGGGTGTAACAACATTTACAGTATGAGGTAAAAGTCAAAATAGATGTTCCTAGAGTCTTGCATGTTTCTGTACAATCTCTTCAATGAAAACAATCGACCTGTATGTCTGATGTATCTCCCATTTTTTCCGAGACAGAAATTTTCAGAAGCTCAACTCTTGTGTCTTTATCCTCTACATGGAGAGATCACGCTTCACCAAGCTGAATTAACATTTTGATTAAAAGATGCGTCCAAATGGGTGAGAAACGTTTTCATCTAAAATGCCTATACTGTTGATGCTGATTAACCAGCTGATACGGAGTCTTACAAATACAATTTGGTGAGCTTTAGGCCACCGGGTGGTTATGTTTAAACTGCTGACTTTACTGTATGTTATGTGGTCACTTTTCTGTAAATTGTATGTTGTGAAAATCTATGTTGTAAACCTCGACAATGTTTTATTTATTTATATTGTAGGTTGTGTGTGATTTGCATGCTTCGTGTATCTTATCTTCAAGGCTGTATTTTTTCTATGCACACCTGGTTACAAGACACATTTCTTTTAAGGTTAACATCAAGAGCTATCCTTTTCTAAGTTTTGGAATTTGTCTGGAGAACAAAAAGTGATTTTCTTTTGAATGAACTCCATATTTTTCTCAGCTTCCTATTAATTCACAGAATGAAACATATTCAAAATGTTCCAGTATTTGAAGCTATGAGATTTTATGTGAAATTGTGCTCAGTCCCAAGAGTAACCCCACTAAAAATAATTAATATACTTTAAGACCAAACATTTAAAGACACCCTGTCAACCTACTTTTACGTACTTACTTGGGCTGTGTTTATGATTTGGAATAGGGTCCTTCCTTCCATATAAATTATTACTTTGTGCTATAGCTTGTATTTGTTAATCTAGAGGACATGGACAAGTGCATATTTTGCAGGGAATGCAATCACCCAACATCAGTGGTGGAGTATTTACGCACTTATGGGTGAATGGAAACAAATCTCTCATGTTATGAAATCTGATGTTATCCTGAAACCAGTGGAATGGAGGCTGTTCTAGCGGCACAATAACGCCTTGATCTTCATCAACCACATATGAGTTGAATCTGCAGGTGTCCATTTTGTCATGTACTGTAGGTAAATAATGTGCACAATATATTTAAGACGGTTTCTGTTACTCTCTTCCCTCTCTTTGCAATAAAATATCAGTTTTGTCAATTCAGATGACTACATAACGGTTTCATTTTCCTTTAAGGATATCTGGTATATGCAGCATAGGGTAAACTCTGTCTCACTGCCCTATGTACTCTCTTCAAACCCTCCCAATCTTCAGAAAAGAGTGAGATGAGAGTCAAGATTTCCTCTGCCTCCTCCAGCTCTCAGACTCCAATCCCAACGGACAAAGAAGTCAGAGAAGAAGAAGAAAGGAGGAGAAGAAAGGAGGAGAAGAAGCAAGAGACGATGAAGACGAAAATTATGTTGCTTTCCTTTTTACCCCTTTGCTTCCTTTTGCCTACTGAAAGTTTCATCACTGTCTCGCCACAGTTAGTTTTTGAAGATGAAAAAGATCCAATTTGCTGACAGATAAAATACTGATTAAACATTTATAAAGTGGGTTTTCACTGGTTGTGGACTTTACATGGGATGAGAGAAATTGATTACTACAATTAAATGTGTACTTAAAACAGCTAGCAATAGTTTTAAGGGAATAAGATGAAGGAATTCAGTGTACACTACCTGCTAAGCACCAAACACCAGACAGACTTAGATAGAGAACAGCTGGTAAATGCAGTGTAGCATTTAGCAGCTAGAGAGCCAGATATTTCCCTTAGTTGGTAGATAACAACACAGAGCTAAAAAATTAGACAACATTAGACTTCCATTCCTCAGGTGGACAGAATCCAACTGCTGGATATGCAAATAACAGTTTTCAAGCTCTTCATATCACGTACAAGTGATATGTCAGTGCTGTGTTCACTAATTGTTTCTGCTGTCCTAAGTGGCCAAAAAACTGTTATGGCAAATTAAAGTTTTAGTGGCCAGCTAGATCTATTCATAGCAATTACACAGTTTTTATATGTTTAAGATGAGATACAAAACAAACAAAAAAGTAAAACAGTCTGACAAATGATGACTTATTGTGCTTTTTATAATGGTATTATCACAAAGAAACCTCTATTATTTTTGCACTAACCCTACTTAAAATCCTTTTTTGTTTCCTTTATAGATACCGCATCATAATGTTTGTATGTTTACTTCAAAGACCACTGAGCTTTACTGTCATGTCTCTGACTGATTTTAATTTGAACTTCTTTTTATATTAATCACATTAACTAAAATTATTACCCGGAAAACAAAGTCGTCAGGTCCTTTTTCAGCCCTGGATAGTGTCTGCAGGTATTCATTTCAGCCCAAGGCAAAGAAGAGTTTTGAAAGCACCCGCTGCTCATTAAGCTAATTCCTTTGAGTGCACACTGATAACTGAAGGTGACTCAGATGAGTGTGTCAACATTTTTATCCACTCGGATCATCTCACATACACTCAAATAACACATCTGGTGTGTAGAGGTGAAGGAGATTGAATGGCGTTGATGTTGAAAATAACTTGGGAATGTAATGAACAGAAAAATGAATTATAAATGTTTAGCCAGTGAATCCCAGTTGAGAGAGAGAGTGAAAAGAAGGGCACTCAGGTCATGAAACAATAATAAGACTTACCTCATAAATTCCTCCAAACAGAGACATGAACTTGCTGAGGAGAGCAGCGCACAAACTGGCGATGTGTACGAACGGACCCTGACAGGACAAAACACACAAAAACAAGTTACAACATGCTACAAGTTTAGAAGCTATCTCCTCTTTGTTGAAAGAGCCAACAACCACTCTTTGAAAACACAACAACAACAACAAATTCTGCAGTGAATATTAAAATTCTGGGGATGTTCAAAGTGGAACTAACAGGATTAAAAGTGAGAGCATCATCACATCATGCTCCCGTTAAACGAAGAGAGAGGCCTGCGCTTAATCCAAACTGACAATGCTGCTGCATTAGTATGCAACCAAAAGGTCCTGAGGCTTGGTTTTGTGTGTGTGTGTGTGTGTGTGTGTGTGTGTGTGTGTGTGTGTGTGTGTGCGCCTCTGTGTATGTCTTCAGGCTAGGAAGTCTTTTGTGGTATACGATACTTACCTGAAAATGTTTTTGTTGAAACACTAAAACATCTGCATAGCTAGATTGGGTATCCTGAACCTCTACAAAGACATTATTCTCCCTCCCTTTGGGTTAAGAAAAGGTCCTGAGTCAAATCTGCATCTGCAAACTCCTTTCATTGTTTTTTTTTCCCCCTTTTACCAATTTCACAATCGTCGCTCTTGACCTGAACATAAGCACATTGGCCCCAGTTTGTGTTTTTTATGGATCACTTTGAACTCATGCTCCAGGGATGTGGATCTGGAATGGAAATGAGCTGGGGAGGGTTATGCTTCCCTGGGAAGCTAATGTATGCATGTAGCATATTAGTTTTTCATGTATATATGCACTGCAAATATAAAACACACCACACTTCCAACATGTTCAACCAGTGTTCCTGCACTTTAGTCCGAGCTGCATGGGTTTTTGATGACAGAAGGATTTGAATTGAAGTCCACACAGCTGGTATTCTGTGCTAGAATTTAGCGACTGGATGTTGTGTAAGCTGACACATTTTTTAACACTGAGAATCACTGAAACTGTGGTAGAAAAAAACATAACTGTTGTTTATATGGGTCAGCATTTGAGTTTTGCTTTTTGCTGTCATTGCCATAGTGGAAAATTGATTTTGTTTCACGTCAAGTCAGACATAATGACATGGTTCTGTAATGGACAGCTTATGTGTGTCAGTGGCAAGCACACACACACACACACACACACACACACACACACACACACACACACACACACACACACACACACACACACACACACACACACACACACACACACACACACACACACACACACACACACACACACACACACACACACACACACACACAAAAGTATAGTGGAGCAGCTGTCAGCTTTTGCTGTGCCTGTGTAGACACATGAACACATACAGTACAGGAAGAGCCCATAGAGTGAGTAAAGCTGGTGTGTATGTGTTACCTCCTTGCCCAGGGGCATGCCGCTGCCCAAAGCACAGGTGAGACCAATGACTTTGGCCACGAAGGTTTTGAAGGTGAGGTATTCCTTCAGCACAACTCCTCGCAGGATGGTCTTCATCTCTGGAATCCCTGAACCTGCAGAGGAGCACAGTGGGTGCTTAGTGCTGACTGTTAACTTATCAAGAGAAACTAAACTGACCTTTACTGTAAGTGGACACATACTGGCATCACCAACAGAGCAACTACTTATAAATTACACAGCAATAGTTCAGCTTGGCAGTTTGACAGAAATGCATATTACTTGCTGAGAATTAGATAAGAAGATCGATAACACTCTTATATCTGTACATTGAATGTAAAGTTACTGTTAGTAGCTGTTAACTTTGCTAAGACTAAAAAAAAGGCAAAAACAGGTTGTCCAAAAGGTAAAATCTGTCTACCAGCACTTTGAAAACCCGCTGACATCACAGACATCATAGCCTCTAATAAAACTGAAACAAATGAAATGGAAGTAATCTCATTTGTTTCAGTTTTATAAGGGGTTATGTGCAGCACAAGACCACTACACATAACCCTCTCGTATGTCAAACAAACATCCCCCGTTTCTGTTCTTTTTTGTGACCAATTTTGTATTACATCTCAAACAAACATATACAGAGAGAAAACATGTACACAGAGTCACACACACAAACAACAAACAGAAATAAGCAATTTCGGTCCTAAGGAGGTGATTAAGACACACTTTGGTGCAACACAAAAAGCAAGGTCAATGCCTAGTCAAGGGAGGAGAGAAACAAAAAAACACAAAAAGAGAGAAATTATCTAAGAAGAGAAAATGACAATAACAGACAAACAAGATGCAGCAATTCCAGACGCTGTCCTAACCCTACACAAAAAGGATTTTTCAGTTTTAATGCTAAGCTAAGTTAGCCAAATGCTGGCTCAAGCTTAATTTTTTACATCCATAAAGGAAAGCAATATTAATCTTCTCCTCATCTAAAGCTAAGCAAGTAAGCTAATACGTCTTAAACATATTTGGCCAATATGTCATAAATATTCCTTTGAAATGAACCTCATCTAGTTGAAAAACATGAAAGATAATTTCAAAGAACTATGCCTTAACCCTGCAAATTGACCAGTTGGAATAATAAACATTTAGTTGCCTTTTTGGATTAAAGCTTGACTCTCTGACAGGAGAAGTAATACGGTTTGGTTAGATACATTTTCAATTTTAAGAGAACCCTCCAGAATATCATTTCATTTATTAAAATGCTGCTAATAGACGCTTTAGGAGGGAAAAAAATCAAATACTTCGGTAGATGGCAACTTCAAATGCCACAATTTTATATTATTTTATATATGACATGTTTTGAAAGCTCCGCTATGCATCCTTTTGAATTATGCATGTAGAACATTACTGCATAGGCAAAAGGGTTGTCATGTTTGGTCCTCAGCGCTCATGTGTAAACAGACTAATGGTTCTAAGATACTAAGAGTATCACTTTGTTATGTCATGTGTGCTCACTAATCTGGCATTACAAAGTGTTGCCAGATAGTGTCTAAGATTACTTGCACAACAGTTTTTTATTCTTTTTCATAATAAACTGAAAATAAAACATTGTCCCACCAAGAACACAGTCTAAAACCGTGACTCAGTAAGGGGAGGAGTGAAAGGGAAAAGGAAATGTCTGTCAGTGATAGATTGACTCTCAGGAGCACACCTAGCTCTTTAGCCTCTGTTACTAGAGTGACAGCAAAGTCTCTGCTCTACCTGCAGCAGAAATTACTTCAGGCACCTGATGGAGTACTGCACTGAATTTAAAGAACCTGAAGTATATACTACAGCGTGGAATTGTGAGCAGAACATGTAGAGGACTTCTCTCCCTCCCTCATCTAAGACTGAAGCAGAGGAGGCACCCTGGGGAGCAAGCAGAGCCTTTAGGGGCAGATCCTAAAGAGGTGCTGAGGGGATTTACAGTGTGTCGCAGTAGTGATGCACTGTAGGAAGTACCATTTACTGCAGACACAGGTTTTACAGTAGGAGTGCATTACAATACAGGGTGGCATCAGTCTGGTAGCTCAAAAAGCAACATTTCATATTAAGCTATCAGGGTTTAAGTTTCTTCAGTAAGTTCATAGTTTTTAGATAAAAAAGAAAACTGAATTTATTAATAAGGTGTACAGTTTTTACAGTGTCTGCTCTGCATGCCCAGTACTGCTTGCTTTGTTGGTAAATGTGCTGATCTTAGTTCAGTATGTCATTTTTGGACATGTCTGCTATTCTTGTTTAATCTTGGCCGCCTGACTTTGGTATAAAATTAACTTACTTACTTACCGTCTTGTACATATGAAAGCGCATTTGTCCTTGTATTCTAGTGCAATATGAAGCTGAAAAATGCACAATTCAACATATTTGAATGTGGTTATATTGCCTCTTTTTAAATGTCTTTGTTGTGAGTATATTGTATGTTTTCTTTATGTTTGTGCTCAGTGTATATGTTCTGTTGTGTATGTGTGTGTTGGTCGTACCAACAGCCTGGGGTGCGAGAATCTGGGTGAAGCCAGCTGAGAAGGTGATGAGGACTACAGGGTAGGTGACCCAAGCCAGATACTGCAGAAACACGTTACTGTCCAGACCACCGTACATCCATTTCTGTGCTGTGGACATACAGACAAAACCAAGGCAGACATGTAAACCACAATCCAATATATCCAACAAAACAGAACAAAAATTACACAGAGTTAAAAAGAGTGCATGTATGGAAATATACCGTACACTTCAGAAACAACAGCTTTATACAGTATGTCTTTCAAGAGATACAGTAGTTAGGGTAAACATGTCATGAGGACAAATAATGCACACACACACACACACACACACACACACACATACACACACACACACAACTGTGCTTGTGTGTGTGTGTGTCTCTCCTCAGGTCAGGTGGTTAGTCTGTAATGTTGTCTTCTCTTTGACAGCACAACACACACAGAAATACCACACCTTAGAAATCCATTTGATTTTGAGCTGATGCTGAGAGGTTTCAGATCAGCTTCTATAACTTCCTGCCATCATTTTAAGACTCCTACCTTCCGCTTCCTGGACTGCAAGTTGACTCAAATCCCCCGTTCACATCATCGCCTCACTCAGTTTCCTGCCTCCACATTGCAGGTAGAAGATTAATGCCATTAAAGGCCTCCCTTCCACCCCTTGATCCACTTTGACTGCTTCTTTCTGTCATCAATCACTGATGCTTTGCTGCCCGTATTCCTTCCTTTTCCTCACTTGTTAGGCTAACTTCTCCAATATTCCCCCAACTATATTAATTTCCTTTGTGCCCAGGATACCTCCTTGCACCTACCCTTCAAAAGAACCTTTTCACGCAACACATTGAAATCTTCAGCATTAAGTTCCAGTGGCTTTCCCAAGGGCTCAATCCTAAATACACTACATCTCTATTTACGAGCTCCTGTTAGGCCGGATCATTAAAAAACAACCCTTTTCATTGCAATGTTATACAGTTGTCTCGAGAGTTTATCTTCCAGAACTCACTGCAATGAAAATGTGTTGGATGGCTCATATGTTCTCCAGCTGAATCAAATATATCAACAAAAAAAAAACTGCAGGTTCTAATGACACCATCAGTCAACAAAAGGCTTGGACAGACTTATACTAAACTACACACCAACATGTATGACTGGCACCTGTTTCTTTAAGCCTACCCCCCTGAAAAAACCCAGTCGGCTCTGATTGGTCAGTGTTTTCACTTTTTTTTAAATCTGTGCTATCTCTCTGGACCGTCATTGCATACTGGGAATGACTATGACGGCACAGTAGTAAAGTAACGTCACCCATTTGTCTTTATATAGTAATGTTGCGACATCACAATCGTGCGGAAGTCTCAACGGCTCATTTAAAGGCACCCTTTCTGAATATGGGTTGTGTGCATTTCTGTCGTGTGAGTGTTTTGATACTATCAATCATAAATAACTCATCCCCTTCTTGTTTCTAACAATGCATCCTTTACTTGTGAAATAACCCGCCTTTGCCGCTGCGCTTGTTGATACTGTGCATGCCCCAAACTAAGGTACAGAATCCAATCCCTCCCTGTCTCACCTTGTAGACAGATGGCAATGCAGAAGTCCATCACCCAGCTGACCAGGGCCATGAGGAGTCCCAGCAGGATGAGGAAGATCCAGTCCTCCCCGACCCGTGAGATCAGGAACTTCTGACAGCGAACCGTGCAGACTACAGAGATGGCATGAACACAAAATAACATGTTAGGGGACTACAAAAACACACACTACAACTACATTACCCAGGAATTGGCACTGAGGTTTGGACAATGCAAACAATATTGGCTCTATTAGCCAATCTTGGAAACACTGGCTAACAACAATTGCTGTGTTTCCATCCAACAGCTTTAGGAATGCTGAGCAACAGTAAAAAATGTTGCTACCTAATAGTCCACTCAATCCTGAATACTGTTTTACTTTGTTAAAGTGATTAGTAGCAGTAACCCCCATAGGGGAGTCAACATATTTTTTTTGAAAATGGTAAAATCTATAATTTCTCCCAAAATTTACTCAGTGGCGTCTGATACGTGATAGATGGGTGAACAATGTGATCGATCTTAAATCCACACAAACATACAGCTTGGCAATTTGGGTAACACTTTTGTTGGGTTTTAACCCTGTGAATGCTGGATGACGAGTATTAGCCGCTTCCGGGCTCCTATCAGAGAGCACGAGTTACCAGATGGTGTACAACTTTTTATTTGGTAGAGCGTAGACAGGCAGTCACAAGCTGTACATTGTTGCTTGTATGAATGAAAAAAATGGATGAATGATTGAATGAAGTTTATGGTCTCTGACTTCAGTACAGGCGGTCTCTGTAGCATGAGGAATTCACAACACTTTAAATTCACCTGAAGGTTAGAACTACAGTTTGTTACCAACTATGCTTGACACCAACAATGGGGTAAATAGAGACAGAGCATTTGAGTTAAGTTGTGTTAAGTTTAGAGAAGAATTTCCTTTAAGATGACTTGTTCCATTTAATCTAGTATTAATTTATTCATTTGCTTTATTTTTTATTGATTATAGCCGGGATGGAAAACCAGCTACTGTACCTTTGGTGTAGAAGCAAAATGCCGAATGTTATATGACTTTAGAAAAAAACTGTGTTAGACTTAGACTTCTCTTCTTTGTGGATCCATTGGGATGATTTCCGCAAGGAAATGAAATTTACGTCCACACAGGTTAACACACAGCACGAGGTTATGAGAGAAACTCAGTGTATGTTCCCCTTGTGTTAAGAATATTACCTGCAAGGTAATGGGGCAAGAGGCTGAAGACAAAACAGACTACACTGATCTACTACAACGAATGTGTGTTAAACGGACTACACAAGCCACAGCAATTGGGTGAACTAAACGCAAAACACACACACAAAGAAGTGCAATAAGAACAATCCGATCTGCTTTACTCACGTGCAAGTGACAGGAAACTAAGATTCCCAATATGCTGTACAAGACTCAGTCCGAGACATACATACACTAAAGTTAATAATTCAGAACAATTAAGGTGCTAACAGGAATCACACTCTGCACGCAAAAATATGTTTCTGAAAACATTTGATGCAAGAAAAAAAATACAGTAACAGAATAGATTTATATTTAATCAGCACTGCATGCCTAGTTTGACAGTTTAATTTCTTGGCTCCAATTGGTTGTTTGTCTTAGGGTGCAGTGGACTCTTGCAAATAAAGCCCAGCGCAAATTCTTTCAGGAAGATTCCCAATAACTCCAATCACCCCCCTCTCTTCCTAAATTTATCAGATGGGTTAAGGTGGTCACTTTTCAGATAAACCCATAAGATTAAGCCATGAATTGCGTAAGCCAATAACAGCATTACATCTTTGTTTTAAATCAGTTTCTCTCTCTGCAGCTGTCAGCTGCCATTTCAGGCAAACGTGTAACCCTCCTCCTCCTCCTCATCCCCCTCCACCTCTGGTCACCGTCTACCACGGCAACTTGAATTTCCTTCCGGCAGACAGCTTCTTTGTTCAGACCACAGGTTCCTTCTCCATCACCAGTGTCTAGGCTCCATCAGGGGGATATGTTTTGGTTTCTCTACACTTTAAAAAAATAACATAACAATGGAGTCTAATCTCCAAAGACTCTGTATATTTTACATTATGCATATGTACAATAAATCTTCTCAGAGCTGACTCTTGATTGAAATGCCATTAGGAGCATCAACATAATCTTTTTCATAGTTTATCTGATTTATGTTGGACTATCTTACATAAATAGTAGCGACAAACATGGCAAAACCTATTTTTTCTAACAGTTACCAATTGAACGGGAATGAATGGGAACTAGTGAATAGTGACTATACAGCAATTTCACAGAAATTAATGAGTTAGCCATTGGGCTATATGACTGAATGTTATCTTCTCTTGGTTCTTTTGAAAATAGTATGTGTGACCAGCAAACAGACAAGAACTAAAAAGGCAAGACTGTATTTCCTTATTTTTCCCCCTTGGCCTGGACCAACTAAACCGAACCACTAGTGTGAAAGCGATCCTTTGGAGAACACAAACCTTTGCCAAGGCTGCACAATTCTTCAAAATACATTTGAATCTGCATCACATTACACATGTGCCAGACATCTGTTTTATTTAAGTGAAGTAATTAATGAGAAAATAACGTACATGTTTAAAAATGGCCTATACATTTAAATGTTATAAAGCCAGGTGTCAGAAGATAACTGGCTAAAGTGCTTCTAGCAATGGCATGAGTGCAAATAGTTGGTAGCAAATTAGGACTAATGGCCTTAGACTATATAACAGACTTTAGTATCAAAGAAGTGTTTAAGGATGTTAGCACAGAGCACCAAAGCCAAAGATTTAGCAGAGACTTGCAGATTATGTTTAATTGGTAAGTGACTTAAATGTAAAAAAGAAAAAAAAAGAAAAAAAAAGAAAAAGAAAAAGAAATAATTGCTAAAACATGAAAAGAAATAGATTTTTAGAGTTGAGGCAAGACTAGTCTATACCCTCCGCGTTCAACTTTCAGGATGGCTCCAGTGTTGCGAAAAATTCTGCTGGATCCATGTATTTTTTCGTTTTTGCTTCCTTTATGTTGGAGTTTTACATTTGGTGTATTTATGAGGATTGTTGTTGACTGCTCCTCAGATCTCTGTATGTTAAATTGGGAAAGCTAGTTAGACTATCTGTCCAATCTGAGTTTTTCTATATATAACTTTACCGGAGCATGTTTTCCTCCCCTCCCTGAACGCCGTGTGGAGTAGGCAGACTCTCCTTCAGCGCGCTATGAAGGAGGGTCTGGCAAAGCGAGACTAAGGCAAGACTGACACTTCTGTTTGAATGACAGACAGGGAGAAGAAAAGAGACAGAAAGTGAGAGAGTGGGCAGGAAGTGTATAATATATACTGCAGGGATGGCAAGAAAAACGCAGATACATACTTTCACACTAACACACATACATGCACATATTCCCCAATCAACACCTTAAGGAGCTGTCAAACACACACATGCTGGCCAAGGGTGTGACAAGCACATTCACAAACACACACAATCTTTGCTTAGCCTTTGCTTCACTCCATAGACTAGCGGACAGACACACAATTATGGGAAAATTCTGAGAAATAGGCTTCATACATGTGTATATTAAGATTTAGTTTGAGCAAGTGTGTTTGTGTGGGCGCTTGTGAGTCATCTAACCTAAGGGCCGTCTATGTTCTTGGACCCCTTCTGTCATCCAGACACTAGTCAATGTTACTGACTGTTATTGTGAGTGTTAGTGTCTGAGAGAATGCATGTGTACATACATGTTTTCTTTGTTGTTCCAAACATGGAGCGTATGTGTCTGGGAGCAAGTGTAATCTTGTCTTTTTGGAGATGTAATCAGCTCTGTCTGTGCTGTTATTGTTTAATAGCTTTGTCTGTGGCACACACAACCACACACACACACACACACACACACACACACACACACACACACGGCTGACTTTATTCTTCATGGCATGCAATAAGCAGCATGCTAGTTCCCAATCACTCTCGTTGCCTTCTGACTCACCCTCTGCACCACTTTCCCCTTTCATCCCTCCCCTCCCTGATCCAATCATTTCTCTCTCTCTTCCTTCTTCTTCTTCTTCTGGTAATCATATTCAACCTCTGACTTTACCTCCTCTCAGGTCTTATCTGCTGCTCTCCACTCCTCCTTTCCACACTTGTTTCTTTCTTTGCACTCTCACCTCTCTTACCCCCCTCTCTCTATCCATTCATTTCATTCTTGCTTGTCCGCTTGCTCACTCTCTCCTTGGCAAGAAACATAATGCCCACATACCTGCTGAGACTAATTTAGGTTGCCTTGGATACACAGCACATCTAGTTCCTTTGCTTGGCATTAAAACTGTGGGTGAGTGTGCACATGTCTTCTTGTGTTTATTTTGGTTTGGACAACACACTTTGGAAGACTGTTTTCAGAAGTAAATTAGCCTGGCTCCGCCCTCGTATGTACATCCGCTCAATTGTCATTTTCCCACAGTACACCTTCTGGGTTTGTGGCTGAGAACAATGACATTGAGGTTGTGTGCGGAAAAAGATGCGAGCAAAGCCATTCAGTCCATTGCGGCAACGCTGCCGAATATCAAGAAGTTAAAGCCCGATCAAGAACAATCTTTGCTGACTTTTATTTGTGGCCATGATGATCCAACAACTTGGCAGTCTTTCATTAGACCTTTTTTGTCTGGCAGGAGAAGGAGTGAACAACAGAGTGAAAACACACACACACACACACACACACACACACACACACACACCTACCTTAAAAGGGAAATCTTTAACAGCGTAGGTTCCCTGCAAACGCTCTCACATAAAACCAAATTACTCAAATCACCTCCTCGTTTCTTATGCAAGAAGACAGCTGTACATGGGTGTAAAGGCTAAAAGAGCCTACCATTAATGCCTCAATTTTGCACAGTCATGCCAATGAGGCCTATCTCCATTTTGTGTGTATGTGCTCCCACATTTATGATGTAGATTCATGAGCAAATATGATTCAATTAGATTAAATTCAATTACCAATGCTTGTGTTTTAAACCACCATCTTGATTAGATCAGAATTAATATAGATAGGCAAATCTGATCATTCAGCTCTTCTGGTTTTTAAACAAACTTTTGAAAATAGAGGGAGGGGCGAGATACAGTATAGTATATTTACAGTGCAGTTTATTCTATGTACAGTTCAAAAAGGAAAAGTCAAAGATTTCTGAAGGTTGATGCCACAAATATTAGATGAAACATTTGGAAAGATGTGGCAGGGCACCTTTAAGGATTGAGTAATGAAAGTCGCCCATCTCAAGGTGCAGCACCAAGCGTACATTTGAAAATCTCACTGCACGCAATTGGATAACACTATGACCAATCCCAACAACACACAGGGTGACATATCCAGAGCCCCATACGCTTCGCTACCAACATAGCCAACTGGTAGATTACACTGTCGTCATTAAACCACAGTCATGTCGATACATCAATGTGATTGGTGCAGCTTGGCTACAAGGATATAGTTAATTACTATACCCTACAAGGGTATAGTTTAATCCTATACTATTACTCTATGAAAGAGTTACTTGCTGAGCAAATTCAAATTGTGATCTCGCCAGAACTCTGGATTTCCAGTGTTCTAGTGTCATGGTGAAGTTATTCAACACTGAAGGCCCTGGTGTAAAATAGACAGTCCGCCACTGATAAGTAGATTATCTGATACGGCTTTCAGGATAGTTTTGTCTGTTTTGAACTCTCTGCCTCAATTTCCTCAAAGTTCAGCATCATCAAGATGGTTTGCAATTATCAATGAAACAAGTGAAATTGATCACACGAAAGCTCGGTGTACACACTGTGATTCCATTAAAACAAACAGATTTCTGAAATGAGTCGTTTGTGCAGCTGCAGACAAAAGGGAAATGAAGGAAGAAAAGGCAGCACAAGTTGGTCCCTTAAGACAGAAAAGAAGCGTTGTTGGAGTTATAAAACCAACAATGCATCCGTAAATGTTTCCTCTTTTACTTAATATGGCCATCTCCATTCCCTCAGCACACTATAACAGAGCATCTCCTTCCTTCTCTTCCCTCCATTCCTCCACATTCATTCATTCATTGATATATCTATCCCTCCTCCACTCCTCCTTTATGTCTAAGCTAATGAGATGTAAAAGAAGGTGATGTTTATGTAAATGTGCTGTAACGGCAGTCCCAGGCGAGCAAGCAAATCGCCTCGTCTTGCACTCAATCACTTTGTTTGCTCATCGAGTAACGGCGGTTGTGACACCAGTCTTATGGCTGCAGTACAATGTCTGCCTAATGAGGTGTAATGGTGTACATGCACACAAGCACACACATCTACACAAACAGGCCAGAACAAAAATAACCAAGTGTTATTATGCAAAAGCATCCTCAGCACCCCTATTGATTCCCTTCCGAAACATAGTGATGTTTGCTTACTTTTTCTGCATTTAAAAGCAGGGAAACGTAATCAGATAGCATCTATTGGACTTATGAATGTTGCAAGATTCTTCCAAGAACCAAAAAAGTTTTAGTTTTGGGTCAGAACTCTTGGCGAGGGGAAGAAGTTAATCTGCTGAACATCTGAAGCTAAAATCTGAGTCTGATGTTCCTTAGGATTTTTGGCTGGACTTCAGCAAAGAGAGTGTTTGAATAAGAAGACACTGGTAATGTCTTTGCCTCTGCAATCAATCTTCTGATCTACAGATCAATACATGTAATAAATAAATGCATGTGTTTGGGTGTTTGGAAACTCCCCAGTGGCAAAGCTCTACGGATTGATGAGGACCCTCCAGGAATGCTGAAAGCTCTGTTGGCTGTCTTGACACGCCTCTTCAACATTGCCGATGGAGTGGCAGACCAAGGTGGTGGTTCCCCTTGAGTCCTTACACCAAGTGAAGGAGTTTAAATTCTTGTTGGCGAGTGAGGGGACAATGGAGCAGGAGATTGGTCGGAGAATTGAAGCAGTTGGTGAGGTATTCCATTCAATTTAGCGCACCGTCGTGACAAAAAGAGAGCTGAGCCAGAAGGCACAGCTTTCGTTCCTACCCTCACCTATGGTCGTGAAGGCTGGGTCATGACCGAAAGAACGAGATCCAGGGTACAAGTGGCTGAAATGGTTTTTCTCAGGGGGCTGGCGTCTCCCTTAGAGATTGAGAAGCACAGTCATCCATGAGGAGCTCGGAGTAGAGCCGCTGCTCCTTTGCATCAAAAGAAGCCGGTTGAGGTGTTTGGGGCATCTGGTAAGGATGCCTTCTGGGCGCCTCCCTAGGAATTTGTTCCAGGCAGGTCCAGCTGGGAGGAGGCCTCGAGGGAGACCCAGGACTAGGTGGAGGGATTATATCTCCAACCTGGCCTGGGAACGCCTCAGGATCCCCCAGTCGGAGCTGGTTGATGTGGCTTGGGAAAGGGAAGTTTGGGGTCCCCTGCTGGAGCTGCTCCCCTTGTGACCCAATACCGGATAAGCGGACAAAGACTGATGTATGTGTTTGGACACACACACTGACCATGAGACACACGCAATTTCCACTTTTCCCCCTGGATATGTAAATGGGGGCGGCAACCATGCATCCGCATATTAATGTTGACAAACTTGTTAGTCATATATAATTATAACAAATTTGAACACAGCTCAAGTTCAGCCCAAGTTTACTTTTATACCATAAACCATTAGTTTAAAGACCAACCAATATTGGATTTTACAAGCATCTATCAATAGTTGGGGGGTTTAGAAATCCAGTAGCTGTATCTGTCACTATTACTTTTTAACATAAACACAAAATATTACATTTTTGATAAAGATCCCATCAAATTGTTGTTTTGATGAATTGGGAACAAAACTATGTCACAAGGCTGAATATTCAGTGTGTGCTTTCTGATTGGCAAACTACGTGAGTGTGACACCGTTTCTAAATTAAGTCAAAGATCTACAGCTTCTCTGTACTGCCAACATTTTTGACAATACAATACATATGTTAATAATCAACCAATAATATTACCCAGGTAAATTTGAATGTTAAATAAATAAAAAATTATAAAATGATTCATGTTTACCTCCCAAGTTGTGTCCTGAACAGTAGATAGACATAGCACAAGCCATGGGATTGAACTGTTTTCTCAGCTAGCTACAGTTTGGGGCACGTATGCATTATTTGGTTCAGTTTTGCAACACAGATTACATTCAAAAAGGCTTGTGCAGAAAACAACTTCAAATAAAGTTATTTAGGAAAAATTAAAACGAGTAGTAAAACCGCAGTTGGCTTGGATTGGGGGTCGAGCACAGCTGTTAGTCTTGGTCTGCTGTATTGGAGAATTATGGTTTTAGTTTTTACCTGAAAACATCACGCCACGTTGTCCTGTTGAATGCCCAAATGAGGAGAGAGTCGGGCAGGAAAGAACAACTTCTCCCCGCAGAATTTAAACAGCCTCTACTTGCAGATTCAGGCAGGGTAATCCAATCCATAACTAAAGCATTGGGGTTTATAGCAAAAGATGCAGTCGCGGAGGACACAGGATTTCAGCATTAAGATTAAATTAGGTGGTATGTTGATGGCCCGATATTGGATTTTTTTTTTTGTATAAAAATACTAAACGTGGATTCTTTGTTTGCACTTATTGGAAATCCTATTTTTTTAATATTAATATTTTACAATGAAGAAGTGTAACTGTATGTTCTTAACCAGAATTTTATTAGGAAACAGGTAACGTTTTATGTCAAATAAATAATGGCAAAAACATGTCGAATTGAATTGGCAATGCTACCCCCTGTACCAAAAAGTTACCAAACTGAACCCAAAACTTTGACCCCAAAACTGTGATATGAACTAAACTATTTCAGTCTTATGATGGCACTTCTGATGACAATAACAGTCCACCAACGTAAGTGTGCATTGGAGAAATGTTTGTCTCTCTTCGTGTATGTGCGTGTGTTAAGTCTAATCACACAGGGGAGAGGTAAGCCATTTAATTTCCTGGATGAAAGCTTGGTGAACCAAAAGCCAAAGGACCTGCTGCTAAGTCTCTGCACTGCTTCTCTCTTTCTCTCCCACCTGCCTCTCTCATTCTATCCTAATTGATTTTATCCATCCAATCTTCAGACCTCCGCCATCAACTCCCCCGTCTGTCCCTTTCTTTTATTTATTTTCCTCCCTCCTCTCTCTTTTGGTTTCTCCTCACTCTGCCCCACCTCCTATGTTAAGTTACTGCTTCTCCTTTAAATAGTCCTTCCGTTTTCTCTCCGCATTCGTTCATTTATCTTTCTTCTCTTTATTTTGCCCATCCAGCTCCACCTCTACCCCGCCCCCCATCTCTGCTGTTGCCGAGTCAACACTTCCGTTCTGCAGTCCTCTGCAGACACACAAACACGCTGATTTACACTTTTATACCCTGGCGTAACCAATTTCAGACAATTTCTTTAGCACATGCATTTGTTATTATATAAACTGACAGCAGCACACACATGCACACAGTATAAACACATATGTATTATACATATAGCCTAAGGTTACTAACAGTGTATGTATGCTTTCATACATATGGAAGTGGAGAAATGAAGCTAACACACCATCAATCTTGGGAGGAACAAAAAGTATAACAAGTTGCAGACACACACACACACACACACACACAGTTAATGCAAAAGCTGCATACATGTGTGTGTGTGCCCATTGTACATTCAACTGTTCTTAAGCAGCAGAAAAGAAGGAAGACATTGATCATCATGCTTGTCCGCAGCTTGCACTGCCTAATCAGAACCATTCATCTCCTACAGTAACACACACACACACACACACACACACACAGTTCAGAGCTCTTTATTTCTTTCCATTAGGGCTCGAGGCTAGTTGTAATAAGGCCAGGCAATGAGAGTTAGTCTTTTTTTGGCACAGAGACACACAGCGGAATGGGAATAATATGCACACAGAGATATTTTTCATGTTGACTGTTGATTACTATGAAGCCACAAGGTGAGTGTATTTGCAGGCGCCACTTTGCAAACTGCAGTATCACGACAATTTGGCTTGTGCTTATATTTCTATTTCATTTTTATCTTCACTCACACATATTCACGGATGGTGTGTGCAAATTCAAGCCGTGTACTGTTTTAATACGTTGCAAAGCAAGGGAGACTTCTCTCAAGCGCTTGACGGAGATGAAGCAACACCTACTGACCACTTATCAAAGATTAATGATGGGATAGTAATGCAGCGGTATTAGCTGTAGCACAGTTGAGTGTGAGGCCTTAAGGGTAGTTGGTAGTTGTAAGGGCAGACTGGGAATGATATGGACGTTATTTCACTTGCTTGTTTACCAGAGATAAAGTCCTGGGGTGGAGCTTCCAGAACATACGGGTACCCTGACCCTGGAGGACAAATAGACCACATAACATAGTTAAACACAATCAGTGTCCCCATGTGTGTGTATTTATTTTACAGATACAGTTTTTCCCCCCCACACAATCCTTCGTTCTAAATAAATGTCCTTTCCTTTAAAGTGAAGATAAAAAAAAATCTCTCTTTATTCATTTTTCTACATAACATTATTAGTTTGTGATTGATGTCAGCCCTGAGCAAACTGAGCAGCACGAAAAGTGACCAAGGAGTGGAGGAGAGTGGGAAGAGAGGGACTAAGGAGTGATGGAGACCGCAAACCCCCCGACGGGGAAGGAAAAGTGTTGGAAGAGTGGTGATGAGACAAAGAGGAGGAGATAAGGACAGAGAAAATAAGATGGATAATAAAAAGCAGGCAGTTTGATAATGTGTGTGGGTAATGAACAATTAGAAACTCCTGTGGTTTACTTTATGGCATAATCACGTAGAGGAACATACCTATATTAGGTCAATTGATGTAGAGCTGCCACCAGATAAAAACTTATTTTTTTAATTGAAGTTCACTGAACCACGCCCAAGAACAATTGTCAAATCATAGCTTAGTTAGTTATAACTAGTAACCACCTAGCGTTATCTCCAAAGGCAAAGGGCCTGTAATGTGAGAAAAATACATGTTTAGGACTGGAACATCCAGCCTCTGACAGATAAGATGAAGTTTGGGCTAACGTTAGCAGCTGTGTCCAGCTCTTTGTTTGTTTTGCTACAGAAACTGCAGCAAAACTCACGTTAGGTAGTCTTGCCTTTCGTGTCGTGGGTTTGATGTAATACCACCCAACATGGCTAAGTGAACTACATACTTCCTCTCTCACAAAATGTGTCACCTTGCTTGATGCTCTGCTTGGTCACTAACTGGCTATCTTCGCTCATTAAAAAAACACATGTAGGCCTAATGTTGCCTTGTGATGTGTTTTATCCAGCATTTTATCAGCAGAGAAGGGAAAGAACGAGCAAGACCTGTTGCTTGTGTGGGTAACGTTACATGCCGGTGCAAAACAAACAGACACCTTAGCTTCAGCTTCACACTTAGAAGTGTGTAGTCTTTGTAATTGTGTATTTTTACAGTCTTAAACTATGACAGTTTTTTACGACAATGTGAGACTTACTTGACTTAGAAAGGTATCCATTGAAAGGATGAACATCTTGTGTAATCCATGGCTCAATTCAAACGAGATGGAAAAAAATATTTGCCTTTCCTCATTCACTACTGTACATAATTTATCCGTATTAAAGTCCACCGGAAGGGGAGGGACTTCGCCTCCCTTTACCATTTAGGGTTTTGTTCAACAATAAACAATTTAATACATATTCATTTATAATCGTTTTCTATTAAACAAAGATGAACTAGCTCAGCACGATTAGGCATGGTCTGGTACAATATTCTGATGGTATCATAACCTTCAGCAAAATATCAAGGGTTCCCGGTTTTGTGGTATTGCCATTACAGCTAGAAAATGCTTCTTCTTTTTTTTTTAAATGTCTGGGTCAATTCTTTTCTTCTTTGAACACAATGCACACTGGCAGTGAGTCGGATTAGTAAACTGCACTTTCTGTCCTTGAACACTCAAGGAAAGAACAACTTACAGAAAATGTAAGTGGTTTTGAAACCTTGACTTTTTCTAACTGCGGTGTACCATAACCGGTCCATGACTATTTGCAAAACACAAACAATGCTGCTTGGAAACAATCAACAAACGGCCCGAGACAGAGTTTTCAACATACTCATGGATTGTTAACGTGAGCTTAGTTAGCTAGCTACAGCTAGATCTGCAGTAGAAATGAGAAAACTGGTGTGTTTACTTTGCTGTGAATTTAAAGAACCTCTACGGCTGCACATATATAAAAATCTTGAGGTGTAGTAACACCAAGTAAGTACATAATCACAAAACAGTTAATTCTCAGGAACATTTTGACAAAAAAAAACAAGACACAAGAGAATGGAGTCTAATCAAAATTCAAATATGCCATTTAAGCATTGATCAGTACATTAAATGCCATCAGTCAAACAGCATCACATCCATCATGTCAGGTGACAAACACAACTGAATGATATTCATTTTTTTAAATCCATAAAGGGCAAACTCAAATCTGCATGTCAAAAACATTGATAGAATCAAAACTCATGGGAATGAGTTTTTTTTTTCAAAGTTGGTTGCATTTGTTTCTCCCCTTGAAATCCAGTTCTTATGAAAATAATAAAAAAGTTTTCTGATCTCATCCAGGTTGGGATACAAACCGGCAAAGTATGGAAAAAATATGTGTATGAGAGTGTTCTGGGATCTGGGCTCACTGATTATTAGAGGGTAATAACTCAAAACATGGGGCTGAGATGGATGGAGAGAGAGGGATACACCAAGACCAACACACACACACACACACACACACACACACACACACACACACACACACACTTCAGATTATACCCAGTGGCGAGGACGGGGTGGAGGAGGAGGTGATCGATTGCAGACAGAGAGTGAAGTGAAGAGAGCTGTTTGGCAAGAAAGATTGGAGAAGGGGGAGGAATAAAAAAAATGAAAAGAAAAATAGAGTAGGAGGAGATTGGGGCATGGGGGGAGAGGGCAAAATGTAGAGGAACGTGAAAAGGAGATAAGGAGTAGAGGAAAAGAAGAAGAAATGGGATAAAAAGATAAAAACAAAAATAAGATGGGGGACAGGATATGGAAGAGACTAGATCAGAGAACATGAGAACAAAAGAAAAAGGATAGTATCCCATCCATGGACATATTAGACTATAAGAGGAAAGAAGTGGAAGTGTTGGAGGAGGAAAGGGAAGAAGAAACATGAAACCAGGAAGCAGAAAAGATCAGGTAAGATCGAAAGAGAAATAAAAAAAGCAGAAAATTAACCAAGAAAGTTGGATGCTGACTTTACAGTGACTGGACTTGTGACTTTAATAGTTGGCTATTAAAGCCCCGCGTTGATAGCACATTCCAAACACATAAACATGAACGAAGGTATTACTAAAAATTCAGCCTGCATGGTTACAGCTGCCGTAAAGCCTATCAGCACACACAAATCAATAATTAATAAAACTCTAGTAGCTCTGTAGACAAATTCCCCCCAAACTGCATTTAATTCAGGAATAAATCTGCTTTCACTGTATCTAACCACTGGCTCTGTGTTCAGTAAAACGGTGGGTGTAAGACCATAGCAAAACAGCCATTCAAAAATAGAAACTATTTCAGATGAGCCAATCAATATCTTTTCTGCTTAAAATTGTATCAGAGTTGCAATACCACTTTTAGTATGAGGAGTTTGCCAACCCCTGAATTTCCCCTGCTCTCCCCCATTCTTCAACCTTTACTGTCTCGCTTTTTTTTTAATCATCCATAGGGTGGAGAAACTCAACATGGGTACAGCATTACTGCTCCCATCAAGTCAGAAACTTGATGATTTTGGAAACCCTGCGGGTCCCTCAGTGACAGTGTCACTGCTAGAAAAGTTGGCTCTCAACTTCCCTCACTGCCGAGAGAAGACGCAGAAGGTATGATCAGAGAAGAGGTCATCGTGGAAACTGAATAATGTTCCCAGAATAGGTTTCCTTCAGTCAAACTATACTCTGTGTACCCTAAGAGATACTCTACCTATCAGTGTTAGTTAGACATTTAGCAGATTTAATTTACAGAACATAGTTGCTGGTAAAGTTATTGTTTTAAATAGGGAATAAGAGGATTTAACTAGATACTCAATGACAACTAACGTTTAAAGAATGATTGGACAACTGACAGATACTTTACATTTTTGTTGGTGAAGGTGGACATAATATTGTGTGTGTGGTGACTTTAAAGCCCCTAAATACTTCGGTGTCAAACCGATCAATATTGTTTTACTAATTGTCTCTAGCTGCTCGTTGGAAGATTCAGACCATATGGAAATCACCCGTACCACCGTTTAAAGCCTGGTTGTGCAACACATCGTCTTTCTTAAAACTAAAGATGAAGTTCATCTGGCTGTGTATTGGAATAACCACAATAACCCACATTTAGACACCTTGGAGAGGTGTATGAATATTAAATATTATGTCACCATGTGAATGCTGCCAGTCATTGATGTTATGGGTGCCATCTTGGCTCATCCTACTGTCCCAGAGATGACAAAATCAATGTAAGCAAACACTTTGGCTAGTGACCATTCTCTCTGCTGACACACACATTGGACCAAAGCCAAACATCTGTAGTAAAAGCAATATAACTGAAGTCGGCACGCACGCACGCACACACACACACACACGCCCACCCACTGCATGAGTGGCACTGAATCAAATATTGATCAGTAGCCCAGGTCTCCTTGGTTACTTGATATATTAAAGTGAAAGTTCTTCTTGCACCCTTTTTTTTTTCCTTCTCTCTCTCTCTCTCACACACACACACACACACACACACACACACACACACACAAACACACACACACACACACACAGTAAGTGAGTAAGTTGTGTTACTTCCTGGACTTGGCTGGCAGCTGAATGTGAATGATGTCTGAACACCCCCATAGCGCGTCAGTGTGGTGTCCAACACACACCGGCAGGACACACACTCACATGGCTCACGTATATACTGTATTAAAAAAGCACGTGTGTATGTAAATGGTGGAACAGTGTGTGTGTTAATCTATGATTTGGAACATGTAGTCCCTGCTGAAGTGTGTCATGAACCATAATCCAATCATGCAGTTTATATTACTGTGTTCACAGGTGTAATTTCGAAACTTTAAATGTTTCAAGCCACGGGTAGAAAACATAAATCAATCATGAGTTCACAGTGGAATGAGATTTTACTATAGTGTCAGTGGGTGTATAACAGAGCATGGTTATTTAGTCGATTAAATCATGTTTTAGGTTTTTGGAACTACAGTTAATGTTGCCATGGAGTTAATTAATTGTGTTCATTAATGGACCCAAAAAGTGAATACCATAACACCTTAAGTATCTATTTGGGCATTTTGTACCTTATTACATAGCGCCAGATGAAAAGAATCTGGGGAGAGAAAGATTCAACAATGGTCCCCAGCCACGAGGGTGCTCCACCACACAAGTGTTGATTGCCACTGTAAATACTCTTTGGTTGCAGCCCTTAACATGGTTTACTGTTTTTCTTGTTTATGCAGGTCCATCCTACTGAACTCATTGCAAGACCAGGTATGCTCACATTGATATCCATAGCATTTTACTCACAGTTGTCTTTTCTGTGTGTGTACTGTATTGAAAATTTGCATACCAACTTTTATTTCTTTTATTGTGATTGCAAAAGGTGGTGCACAAAATAGAGGGGGTGACACACAATACATGGCAGCATGGTTTACTTTCAAACTCAATTGGTACAGAGAATTAGCATAAATTTTGAGTTGCTACATGTAGTCCAATGCATTCTTCTCTCTTTTAAGTTCTGTGTTGGTCTCCATTAGCTCCTGAGGAAGATATCTGGGTCTTTAGCTGCCAGATAAATAGAACAATGTTCTTCACCAGCTTACGGCTAACTTAGCCTACTATCACTGGAAAAGGGCAACTACAGGGATGGGTAACAACTCTCTGCGAAAGATGTTGCCTATAGAGACAATACACTTTATTTGAACCAATTATCTATTTAAATATTTGGAGCTTTCATAATTTGGATGGTAGTTTGTCTTTTGACTTGGCAGGGCTGAATTCTATGCAATGCAATGAATGCATGAATAAATTGGAATTATTGCTAACTTCCTGTAGAGTGAAAGCTATATAATTGACAGCATCTACTCAAACCATTATGGTTTGATTTGTGGTTATTTCAATTGACAGAGGATGGTAAAGCCAGCAGAGCAGTAATGTGGATATGTGTGACATGCATAACTATTGATGAAGAGGCAGACAGCAAGGATGGGAAGAAATCTGTCAGCCTTTACTTGAAACATACACCTGACAGCATTGGGACAGCCTGAGAAAGTGGCAAAAATAGTTTCCCTTCCATGTTTTTATTCTCCTCTTAATCACTTAAATCTCCCTCGATTTGTTTGGTTTTTAAAGTCCTGGTTGGTTCATATATTATTATTGTTTACTAGAGGTGAAGAGTATTTGGATATTTATTTGGTATGGATGTTGGTTTTACAGTCTACTAAAGGGTATTTCAAAATTTGAATTCTGAATGTGTTTTTCTAATCCTCGTTAAACAGCTGTGACAACATGTCGCAAGGGATTACACACGCATGCACGCACACAGGTGCACTTACAAGCTCACATGCTCCATCACACAAGCACACATTTGTGCACATAACCAATGAAGCTGCATCCCATGCAGGTCACCAAAGTGGCATCATGGGAAGTTTCATTGGTTAACGAGTATCAAAGTGTACATGTGTGCACGTGTGTGTGTGTCCCATGAAAAATGTGTCCGTTCCCCACGTGGACCTGCCACCAGCCTGGTGCTTCTCTGCTCCTTCATTTCAATCCTGCTTTCAAATGACCAATGACGGGTGAGTGGAGGAATATTGATAGTAGTAAGATTGGAGAAATAAAGTGAGGGAAAGGAAGAAAGGGGGACGATGAGGAGTTGAAAATACAAGACAGGAGACAAGGAAAGCAAAAAAAAAAGAAAGGGAAGTAAAGAAAAAGAAAGAAAAGGGAAAAAAGAAGACAAGAGCATGTGAGCAACCGTTTGTCGCTAGGCGCCTGTCGGTCACCATAGCAACATGTGGCGCCATGCTGAGCGTCTGCTGACATCACACCTGCTGAAGCAAAATGCTGTGTACGTGTGTGTGGGTTTGTGTGGCTTGGAACCAATTAAATGACATAGCGGTGCAGGTGGACTGGAGACAGAGGGGGGAAAGAAAAAGACAGCTGTGTATATTTCATCATATAGTGGACACAGCTGTTTAGAAACTGTGTGTGTGTGTGTGTGTGTGTCTCTCTTCTGGGATGCTGAGAGCCCATGTGGGGAGCCTTTGACATCAGCAGAGAGAGTGAGTGACAGCAGCCTGAAGCCTGACTTTTTGCGCACACAAGCTAGAGAGGAAAGATTGAGAGAATGCTTCTCTTGTTTATCTTTTGTTAAACAACAAAAACATGATCCTTTAGTTTTAGTACTTACTAATTTATCTTTTAGACAAATTAAAGGCAATCAAACTTTAATCAAGAATAAAGAAAAAACAGAATAAAACAGAAAAAAAGGATAAGGAAAAAAAGAAGCAATGGGAATGATGCAGATTGGCTTTGGCAACTCCTATCAGATCCTTAAATCACATCATGGATAAATAAAGCTTGACTGCGATTTGAATTGGTGCAACACTGAGTTACCTTACGCCTGCAATGTGTGTGAGTGTGTCAGGGCAAGTTTCTCTTTTCAGCTTAATTTTTTATGTCCGTTCTCATGGCTGAGCTCCTTTAACAGAATTTGTTACGGACACACACACTCACACACACACACACACTCACACACACACACACACACACAAGAATGTAATCTGAAATGGTTGGGATCAAATGAAACGCAGTATCTTAATGCCATCAACCTTTTGAAAACAATAACATCCACGGCAAATTCAATTATTTCAGCTGCGACAATCAAATAGAATTAAATTACTTTGGTGGCTAAATAAGGAAATTATATTAGAGTCAACCTCACCCCAACATTTAAATTAAATGTGAAATGGAAGAAAAAATACATAGTAGATGGATTTTTGTGTCCAATTAATGCACCATGAACAAGCAGGTTGACTGAGGCTGAGAAGATGTGTCATGATGTCCAGAGATTTTCACACACACACAAACAAAGAAGAACAAGAGGACTGCCAGGATTACACGCTGTCTCAGGTCCATATCTGTCCTCACACTCTTCTACCTTCTACCTGCTTCTGAATGTGCTGCTTTGAAGCTCAATGCTGCGACCTGCTGGACAGATGACACAAAAACAAGCTTTCCCAAAGGATTACTCTGGCTAATTGAACAGCCAACAGTCAATGAAAACACAGTATGTTCATTCTTGTTTTTCAGTTTATGGTCTGCAAATTGTGGGTGCGAACATACATAAAACGTTTCTAGTTTCTCTTATGATACCAGAAGGTTTTACTCCCTGTATGAGCAGCAATGTGAGTTGTTCAAAACCCTGATACAGAAGTCATTCACTAAACCAATTCTTATATAAATTTAATTCACTAACAATAAAAGGGACAGAAAAGTGGATGTAACAAAAAGCATGTGATGTACGAAAGACAGGCAGTGGTGGAAAGTACTTAAATACATTTATTCAAGTACAGTACAGTCCAGTAGGTACTTTGGTATACCAATTTAATGCTGCTAAGTGTTGACGAACTGATCGATGAGCCGGTTATCAACCCAACTCGTGTAACTGAACCGGGAGTATTGAGTGCCATACGTCAATGAACCGACTCACTCCTGTTTTCTACCTCACTCGTGCCGGCAGAGCTTTAAAACTGAGTGTGATCGGTGTATGCTTTGTTGTGTGTGTGTGTGTGTGTGTGTGTGTGTGTGTGTGTGTGTGTGTGTGTGTGTGTGTGTAGCAGATTTTCTTCTGCTACTGTGTGTGTCAAAAATCTAGCTCATTGGCGCTTCCACTGGAGTACTGGTAGAATCAATCAGGAAATGGGCTACCTCAAGCAGCACCTAGCAGGCCCCGAGAGTTGTAGAAGAACGGTTGCAGTGAGATCTACTCGGTAGGACTGTTCTCGGTGACCGTGACTGTTGACCATACTGAATGCTGTAACGTTGAGAGACGATTATAAGCCATTGCTGCAAATAAAAGGCTATGCTAACAATAGCATTTAATGCAGCCTTTACAAATCACAACTTTGAAATATTTTATACAAGTAAACTTGTTGACAAATGCAGTGCAGTATGCTATGTAAATTAAATGAAGAGACCGTGGTGGCCGCATGAAATAACATCAACCGGTTTCCGAACAAGAAGACTAACGTTAGGCTACTCAATGAGACTGAGTGACCATGGCTGTCGCACGAGTAAAGTAATCAAATGGTAATGGTTCTTGGTCAAATCCACACAATAGTGATGAGAAAGAATTATAAGCTATAAAAAGGTACATGTAAGCTACATTTAACGTTAGGCAAAATTGGTAATTCCGTTCGATCATGTTAAGAAGGTAGGCTGTCACGAGGAGACCACGCACCTCCGCACCAGACTACTGAACAGGACCGTAACCGCGCCTAATGCAGAAGTCTATTCTAATGAAACGGGTGTCTAGGTTCTTGGCAAGTTTGAGTTATCAACCGCTCCCAGACACCTTTATTGTCTCGTGAATCTATTGCCTCGGTAGACCAACCAACAATCGTCCGGTTGAACCAACTTGTGTACAAGAGTTGGTTGTCCCATCACTAATGTTGCTTTCTAATTTACTACTAACTGAGAGGGAAATAGTCCATTTTACTCTATTACATTTATTGTACAGCCTAAGTTACAAATTACTTTGAAGATTAGGGGTTTACATAAAATATGTTCAGCTTATTACATGCAACACATTGTTAAAGATTAAACTAGTGATAAACAACATTTTTTGTTGTGGGCCCTTTGTCATGTTTCAGATGTCTGAGTTATTGCAAATCTACCAAAGAAGCATCTTCCTCCTAACTTCTCCCATGGTTTCCTTTAAACCCAATCTAATAATGTTACACATGATAGTATGGTACTCACAGGGCCCATTTTCAGCTCATAACATAACTCAAGTAAAAGATCTGATTCCTTCCACCACTGAAGACCGGTGGCCTGACCCAGCAGGTCCCAGCAGCCCACCCATCTGACGTTTTGTGATCAAAGTACCACCTGTAGAGTGGACACATTTAATACTGAAAAAAGTTGGCAATCCTTGTTAAATTTTGATATTTTTAGAAGCAGCACACAACTTTCTACATGGCAATGTCAACTGGTCACTTATTCTGCTCGTCTGTTCAATCCACTTTGTTCGGGCTGGGTGAAAGAAGCCAACATTGTTGATGCCAACGCAATTAAAATGCTTTTTCAACAGGGCCAGTCACAGTGGGGAGTCCTGTACAAAAAGCATCAAAAGCAACTGGACCATTCAGTCCCATGTGGTATTCGTATTGTTAGAAGTGCTTACTATAGATATGACATCACTTAAAATCAGAGTTACAGTAGACTTAATGTAATGTTGGACAGCACGTGGAACTTTGACCTTCGTGTGATTGAGCCATTTACATACAGAAGCTGATCACATCAGACAATTTTACCAACACACCTGGGGAATACACTTTGTTAAATGGTTTGCAGTTGAAGAAGCAATTGCATTGTGGAAGAAGTTAACCATTTAAAAAGGTAGGAACAGTGGTATGATCTGTCATATGAACACATTTTGCCATTAAATCAACACAACTCAGAATATACTTCAGTTAAATACTTGCACAAACAGCAACTCTCTTCTGCTGATAACTCAGATCAACCACAAGTACTCTTAACATTATTGTAACCACAATCACTGAAGGTTTTTCTCCGAAAAGAACTATACTATCACCGGCCCTCTTTAATATCTACACGTATGACCTGTCTGACCAGCTAAGGCAGTGTAAAACAGGATGTATGATTGGTAACATGCTAGTGAACCATCTCATGTATGCTGATGACTTGGCTGTTCTTCTCTCCTTCTCTCCTAGCAGTGCAGGGTTTCAGGAGTTGTTGAATATATGTTCCAATTATGGTGTTAAATTTGATGTGAAATATAATGCCAAAAAGAGTTTGGTTATGATGTGTAGAGTGAAAGAGGACAATGACCTTATTTTTCCAACTTTCCATCTGGCAGGGCAAGGGCAAACTGTTGGTTGTAAAATTAAGTACTTGGGTCATATCTTAACAGGTCAAATGTCAGATAATGAGGACAAGTATAGGCAGCATCGCATGTTATACTGTATATACAAGCTAACATGCTCGCCATCAAAGTTCTCTTGGTGTTCTGATGCTGTCAAGATAAACCTCTTTAAAGCATATTGTACCGCTTTTTACACTGCCCCCTTGTGAGTCAAGTTCAAAAAGGCAAGCTTCAATGAGCTTATAATGATTGCTTGCTCATTCTACTCAGGAAACCAAGGTGGTGTAGTGAAAGTGAATTGTTCCGTCAAGCAGGAATTACATTCCCTGCTTTACCGAGGAATCTGATGTATTGGTCGCCTGAATTCTTCTTGTAACTCTGTCATTTCACATCTGATTTACCCAAGGTTCAGTTCTTTGATACCAGTCACCCTTATGGGATTACTGGTATAGCTGTCTTGTTTAATTGGTTTCTGTCTTCTGTATCTGTATCTTTTTTGTTGTTGTTTTTATGGACTGTGAGTCAAATAATAAAGGCTATCTATCTAAAGACAATTTCTTATTTCAACTTAAAAAAGTGAAGACCATATTGTGGTTGCAAACACAGGTAGAAAACTGCAGGTAAGGAATCCTTATAAAAATAACCTCCAGGATTACCAAGCGGCTATGACTGTGAATGTCTATCTGTTAAATGGTGCTGCCTCTACCTCGTAAGGGAATGATAGATGGAGTATAGCTGCAGGGGCCGAACCAGTCAACCTTTAAAAGTCACCAGCTAAAAATTAAATGAATACATTTTAGGAGACGTTATATTGGGCTCCTTCACTACAGTGTTTTGTTTAAACTGCTGAAGTACCTTTTGAAGTAGATAAGTGAAAATAAAGTTAAAGCGATTTTTACTTTTTCAAACAGCACAGTCCAAACAAGTAAAATGACTAAGTCTGGACTTTTGAACTACCATTAATCCATCTGACTTAAACTAGTCCTGCCTTTGATTTTAACCTTTTATGTGTAAGACTTAAACATAAGAATTAATAAAAAATAAAAACTTTACCCTGACTCTGTGATAATACTGTCACTATACTTGTGTTGGCTGCCTTTTGGTTGGTATAGTTTAATTTTTTTCATCATCAACGTTGTTTTCATCATCAATGTTTACCTTGAAATCAATATAATAAATGAGCTGATAATGTGTTAGCCTAAAGACAAATACGTTGTTATCAAGTATGTTAAAAATGTTAAAATGCTGACAGCTTACATTAAGCAGAGTAAAGTGTGACTGTATTTCCCTGTAAAGGATTCCAACAGCAGCACGTAACAGTCTGCACCCTGCATTTGCTGTTGTTGGAAAGAGTGCACAGATGGTGCGTTCACTTGAAACAAACCAACATTCTTAGTTATTGTTAAATACCCTTTTCCTATCTGGTGCTTGATTTTGTCATTTTCCAGCAATTTACCAGTGAAATACGTCATTGTTATTACATTATTAATCAATTATTCAATCATATTATTCAACCAACCAAAAAACAAACAATAAACAAGCCAGTCTTTAGTGTCACCAACTGTTTTTTGTGTTCCTTTTTTTATATCTTATATACACAAATTTACAATGTATATTTTTGTTCAGGCACCGGCACCGTTTTAAAAATACTGATATAGCACCATTACCAAAAAAAAAACACGATGCCCAACCCTAGTTATTAGACATCAGATTTGTTTTGTATATCAACAAAATTAGCTAAGATAGGTCATGTTTTGTGTTATATACACTAGACAGAGTTTTCCACCTGTTCAAAATTTTCATATTGTCCATAACAATTAAGTATTAAACTTGACAATGGATACTAACAGGAATCACAGTACACTGAACTGCCAGCAGAATCTTGTGATTGAAACACTGTCTGCTACAGTGCTGGCCATAATTACAGAGATGCTAACTGTTGTCGGAGCTACTCTGCTGTCTTTAGATTTTGCCACAAACAATGCCTGTAGTTGCTGGGTCTGCCTGGCTGTTGGCGGACTTATACCTGCATGTCAGACACGCTGTAAACACACTGTTGAAAGGATGACAGTTCCTTCAGGGCCAGAGAGTACACACGATAGGCTGGTGATTCTGCTGCCGGCTGCACATTTCAGAATCAACAAGTACCAGCAAATGAAAAGGAAAGTGTGCGTTTGTTTCTCTGTATGTGTGTGTATAAAATATAAATAAAACAGTATGTGTGAGACATAATAGAGATTGTGCTGATCTATGCGGGGGAATACTGTGTTTGCGTGTATGTAAATAAGAGCGACCGTGTCCCACAGCAGCAATGCAGAATAATGTGGCACTTAATATTTGCATATATTTTCAGCCAGTCGCCTTTTGTATATGCCTTTCCCTCTCTCTGTGTGTGTTTATATTTTCAATTTTCTCCTGCAGAGAAAAAAGTTTGTGTATGGCCGCAGTGCAATCTAGATCAAATCTCTTCTGCTTGAAGCTACCTGCTGAGGGACGAATCGATTCTGTTCCTGGGGGTTTGGTGTCATGATCCTTAAAAAAAGGATGGAAGAGGAGGAGGGAGAGGGATCTGAATCATCAGCTGCCAGTGAAACAACAGCAAAACTCATCACCCAGATTAGAGCAGAGGACGGACACACACACACACGGACACACACACACAGACACACACACACACAGACACACACACACACACAGCATTTAGGACTAAAGAGCAAGAGAGTAGCTGGGATGAGCTGGGTGCATTGAGCACTTCTCTACAGCAGAGGGCACTACATTTACAGAACAGGCGGCGCCACAAAAGGAGAAGGTTCCTAACATGCTCAACAGCACTTCAGCAGTGACTTGATTCAGTCGTGTTGATCTCTCTCATCATTCAGAAATAAAAAGGAAAATGCCCGGTAGCAGAAATCTACCCAGGGACAGAAAACAAACTAATCTTAACCCTCTGCTTTAAAGCTTCTGTGTGGCAGTTTTCCATACAGATGTCCTTAACATCAAAGTGCAGCCCTTTTCTTTGGTAGCTATATTTGACATTCTAAATGTCACACCCAGCAAACAACCAGATAGTATCTTTTTTCACAGCTTGGACATTACATTTTTTCCTCAATTGGCAGTCTCCTATTCCCCCCATCAGATAGAGCCTGGTGGCGGGTTGTTATTCCTTTAAGTAGGCTTAATATTTCCCTGTATTTCTTAAACAATTAGTCAGTTGCCCATATTAAAAAAAGATGGATACAGGTTTTGCTTGTTGTCATCACTCCTGTTCTCCTTTAAGACATCTGTTCCCAATGCACTTCTAATAGGGCTGCACGATGACGGCCAAAACGATAATTACGAATATTTGATCGATATTAAGACCACGATTAAATATCAAGATTTGTTGATTTTAACCAAAACAAATTTTATTGTCACATAGGCTATTCATAACTGCTTTCACATCCATATTGTGCTACATTCCTCTTATGTGGAAGTTGTACATACATACAGCTGCAACACATGTAAATGAAAATAATCTGAAATAAATAGCCAAAAAAAACAACAACTCTCTCTTCAAAAGCTCCTTCACTTGTTTTCAACAATAACTGATTAAAAGACCAATGGAGAGAGGGGGAGTGTGATGGACGTAAGCTAGGCCTACTCACAGAGTGACTGCTGACTCATTATCAAGGTTCCAGCACGGGTCGAATTGCTGGGCAGCAGAGTTACACTCGTGTGTATGAAATATCTGTATCGTCACTGCGCGGCATTTTTATGAACTATCCCATGGGCCATCTCTCGCCCAGGTCCAGCAGGCTCCGTCTCACACGCCATTACTCAACGGACTGAAGTTAGTTGCATTCAATGACTTCAGTGTTTTTTGTTGTGGCGGCCGCAGTAGCAGAGTTACCAGCGGAAACCCTGGTACAAATACAGGTTTGCCTCTCATTTTGAACAATATACAGATGTGTTAATAACAATTAAAACTGTGGACAAATGTCAGCCGTGTGGACCGGCGCTGTGTCCCTTTGTTTTGAGAGATACGAACACAGGCACTGCTTCACAGAAAAAAAGGGTCATGTATCGCAACATTAAACCATATTGATATAAAACAACATTGCTTCGTTTGTGGAGAGGCAGCGGATGCAAGGACATTAGGTGCACCGGTGCACCCTAGAGCCCTGTGAACTAACAGACACTAACTAGCACTGGTCACTGCTGTCTGAAAAACAAACCCAGATGGGACAAACTGTTGCGGTTACTAGTTACCAACCCTTGTGACCAACATATTAAAAAAAAAGGAGCGTTCTATGAGCGGAACGACGCATTTAAAATATCGCTCGATCACGCAAATTTGATCGTGGGAAGTCAAAATTGTGATGCCGATTAAAATTTTTCTCAATTGTGCAGCCCTTACTTCTAATGTAAGAGATTAGGGACAACACCTCCAGTCCTCATTCCCTGTAAGAAGGCAGGTATTTCATTGTTGACCTGACTACCGTTTTAGGGCAGACTTTAAAGATTGTGAACGTATCCTTTAAGGAGATCAAATGCACAGTTAAAGGATCAGTCATTAACTTCTTCAATTGGGACCCCCCTTCCAAGGCAACAAATGCGTCTCGATTAATGGGTGAAGTTAAGGCTTCATTTATTCCAATGTGACCAAACAAAAACTTCTGATCATATTTAAAAATGGCGACTGTATGATGCAGGCTGCTCTATTACACTGGTGCCACCCCTGTCTGAATTGTTTTCTATATATTATACAGTCACTTACAGTACTTTGTACAAAGGCACTACCTTTGATAGTGAATTGATTTTCATAATGACCACAGCTGCCCAGATTGGGTGGGTACATTCATGTTCTTGTTATCTCACTCTTATTTTTGTGTCCGGTTTTTCATCCATCTCTCTTCAGTTAAGTGCACGTTCACTTAAAAAAAATGTAGTATTGTCAGACTAATGATGGAGATTAGGAAAATATCACAATCGACGCAGCAGAACCAGAGGTATTGTCTTTTTTATTCCATAAATTCTTCTTCCTTGGCAAAACCGGGCGCCAACATTACCCATAATGCAACTGACAGTTAGTTGGGAGACTTGCCTGTCATGCTAGAAGCAGTGGCTAATGTAGTCTGGATTGTGAAGCAAAGTTGAGGAGTGGTCTACCGAGGTCTGGTAAACTCACTTATTTCTAACTTCACCCCCCTACATTTCTTTAATTTTCAAACTTGTTGTCTTTGGCCCCAACTGACACTGATACATGTCCTCAAGTGATGTCACATGATCCAGACTTCACACAGCTTCCTCTGGAGACACAAAAGGTTTAACACAACTCGTGCACTCCCAAACACCTTTATTGTATAACATTGATGAAGTTCCACTTTGAAAGGAAACAAGGAAACCGCCAATAAAAAAAACAAGATGCACACTGTTATTTGTTTTTTCTGTAAAGATAATTTTTGCGGCATTTTTGGCCTTTATTTTTGACAGGACAGATGAAGACATGAAAGGGGACAGAGGGGGGGAATGGCATGCAGCAATGGGCCACAGGTCGGAGTCGAACCTGGCCCCACTGCGTCGAGGAGTAAACCTCTATATATGTGTGCCTGCTCTACCAACTGAGCTATCTGGGCACCTGGACACTGTTCATTTAAAGTAAAATTTGGATAGAGAACAGGGAAGGGACAAGAGTGAAAACAGAAGGAGAGAGAAACAGTGCCAGCGCAGTGATGTATAGATATCCTCTGGCAAATCCCAACAGGTCATCAAGTTAGACTTTTGAACAAAGCTTGACCACAAACGCACACCATCTGCAACTGATGGGGGTGTGTGTGTGTGTGTGTGTGTGTGTGTCTGTTAGAGCAAGAACGTGTGATGTAATGAAGTAAAATTCACATTTCACATTCATCCAAGTGACATTCCCTTCTTGTGTTTACAGCCTGTTTTATCGTGGTATGTGTACTATACACAGTCTCATTACCATCTGCCACACACACAATTATTATCATCACCACCAACATTGCATTGAGAAAGGTGGGAAAGTTCACATGGATCCACCGGTGTGATGTCCGTTCAGCGCTGCAGCATTTCTTTCCTAACATGTTCCCAAAGCAAAAGAAGTAGGGCAGCAAGTGTAGATTACACCAGCAAAGTGTCTTTAGAATTATATTTCTAATGATGTTCACCCTTTGGACAGTGATGCTTCATGTACTGTTAATGCTAATCCCAAAAGTTACCACTGTATAGTGTGATGTGAAGTATGAGTCATCTAGTGTTTTAGTACTATTAGAAATGCCTCAGGGAAATTGTACTGAGTAATCAGAGGACTGGTGCTCAGACTATAGTACAGGGGCGGAGTGGCAATCAGGAAAATCAGGGCTTTTCCCGGTTGCCCAGCTGGCTAAAGAATTCCCGCTGCCCGAACTATAAATTATAGTATATAAATTATTATAAGAAGCTGCCCATGGATCCTTAAAATAGTTGTTATAGTGTACTCTCAACAAAACTCTCCAGGGCTCCCACTATTAGTTATCATAATCACCCAATTGATATTTATACTCCTTGCTCACTCTCTATAGCTTAGTCATGGTTACCCTGCACAATTATCTCTTCCGTTAATTTATTGAGGTTTGTGTAGCCTCTCCCATCAGTCTAGCCATCTTAATTCAATTATTGTTATCCAGGTGTTACCGAACTTTCATAGTCACAAATAAAAATATAACAATTTATTTGTTTTTTGTACATTAACTTAGAATGGAGCAAAGCCTCATGGGAATGGGGACTCTGTTATCCAAAGAACCGATTGCAGGTCAAGTCTATTTGAAGAAATTTAGAGAGATAAATGAGCGCCGCCTCGTCTAATGGCATAACCCAAAGACATACATCAGACAGACGGAAAGCAACAAAGTTTGAGGAAAAGTAGCTGCATTTTTTGACAGTTGGGATTAGCGTGCTTTCCGTTTTTTTGTTACCCATGGAAGGCAAGAAAAGAAAGGAGAAAGGACGGGCCGAAAAGACTAGAATTAAGAAGAAGTGGATGCTGGAGGATGCATCAAAGGGCTAAAAAATGTATTCCGAGTGCTGTAGGTGAATTGACTGAAAAACGGGTTAGACAGCCTATTTGGTAGTGATTATCTCCTCTTTGCAAGTAGCAGCATCTCATATGAGCTCCATTTTAAGTAACCAGTCTTGGGTTTGAAATACCTTGTTCCTAAACAAAACATTTATGGTCAGTTTTAACTGAATGAGCGGCAGTATTGCTATGTGTAATATCTTCCATTTGTCATTGTGCTATTTGCAATGCTAAAACTGACCTGAACACAGATATAACCTTATTCTAATGTAGCAAAATGTTGGCATGGTAATGACTAATTAGTGAGTATATTATGTTGGGAGGTACGTCCCCTTCCAAGCAGCCTATACTATCAGGGGAAAACGCAATTATTATACAGTATCAGAATTGAAACGCTTCCTGACCTTTTTAGCATTGCGGTGCAATCTTTTCCAAGGCACACTAGTATTGACTGCTTGGAAATATCACAGTTAAGTCCATTACATCTTATGAGTAGATGTGAAGAAATAGGTAACAAGTAAAAAAATTGTTTAAAAAAACTGCACTAGGCTAATTTTATTAATGACAATGAAGATACATTTCCTTTGAAAATGGGACCAATTTTAGCTTCTCGACATGCCCTATCGCAACATATAAATTGTTATGATTAGTACTAAAGTCACCGGTGTTAAAGTAATGATTTGAAATAGTGTGTGATGGCTGGTTACATAGCATGGTATCTTTTGCATACACAAAATAAGAACACTTTTGAAAAGGCAGTTGAATTTCACCCATATTTCTTAATTTCTTGAAACACAAACTGGTTGGAAAATTTTGATTTTCTTCATTTGAGGCATTTCAGGCTTCTACATTCTTTTTAGGGTTCTTGCATTCCTTTTATTGATCTGTGAAATATATTTATTATCTATCACAACCAAATTCCCCTTATTTTATTGTGAAAGTTGGTATACAACGTTGCCTGTGGTTGACTATGTGTGTGCAATATAGTTTCTTGTAAGCACCATTGGGAGGGGCTTCACAATTTCATTCATTCATTGTAATAAACTGATAACAAAGGCTTCTTATATTCATTTATCTCTTATCATACTGAACCATAAAGGGTTTATGGAGGCTATTTTACCAGAATTCTAAGAGACATTTAATAAAGAGTCTTCTTGGAAGTACTCAAGAGATTTTTGAGTACTTTATTTAGGGATTTGACTGCCTTTTGCAATTAGATCAATATTCACTCCACATTAGTTGCAACACTCATTCTGATGAATTATAGTTTGACATAATAAAATTTGTAGACACAATGTTACGATAAAATAAGAACATGATGTTATGAAAAAGCCACAAAAAAGATACAGTAGGCTTAAGATTGATAAAGATCCTGTTACTGGTTCAGAAAATTATGTTGAACATGTGTATTCTAATCTTTTGAGAAGTGAAAATCACAATGTAAAATTAATTTTGATTTCATGCAAACTTACTAAATTCTTCTTTTTTATTAAAAAAGATAAATAATTTGAGTTGCTGCAGTTCCATACAGAAGCATTAAAACCATGTGTCTAACAGCGTTACTTATTTCAGTAACGAATAATCCAATTGATTACTCTTGTTATTACCACTTATTCTTAAAAACGCCGTTACCGTTACTACCCAAAAATGTGCGCGTTGCTATGATTGAAGCCGTTTTTTTCTTCAGACCAACTCGATCTCTGAGCCAAGAGGCAAAGACTTTTATTATTGTTCTTCCTTGGTTAGTGGGCCGTGCACAAGACAAGCGCATAAATGCAGACGATTGGCTGAGGTTGAGTAAAGTTTCACGGTAAGCCAATCAGAGGTAGAGTTGGGCGGGTGTTCATAACATACAACACAAACGAGTCAGTCAACGAGAAACAGGTGTGGCGTTATGAAATCAAGGGTGGGGGGGGGGGGGGGGGACACATACGTATTAGGACTCTAGAGTGGCTACTCAGTCTGAAGCTAATCGCTGTCACTTTCTCACTTTCTCCTTCGCTCTAACACACACACACACACACACACACACACACACACACACAAGTATGAACATCAGGCCACTTATGTTATTTGCTCTACAAAGATTGCATGTATTTGTTATTTATTTTTGCTATAGTGCTTAACAAGCATTATTTAATTTTGCCCAGTTGTGGCCTGTTGAGGGGCAATAATTATCAAAAGTTCCAAAACATCTATGTTGTTTTTTATCGATCCACTAGACACAATATCTACATACATGGCATTAGATTGGAGGCTAGTCTAACTTTGTCCCAAAGCAACATTAAAAGAGTTTAGATTTGAATAATTGAACATGCACATGTGTTTAAGTTCCATGACAGAGTTGTGGAGGTGGGGTCACATTTGAGCATTTAGTTACTTTTTGGAAGAAGTAACTAGTAATTGTAACTAAACTTGCCCAACATTGGTCATAAATTACAGAAGCTATATACTAATGAATATTAATTTGATAGAAATGTTTACAGATTAGTTTCCATTTGAAATGGATGTACAGTATTTGAGCTGATCCTCAGTCTTAGCGTTGACCCTATGGTAAGAAACTTACTGCGACACTTGGCACAGCGTCCCTTGTTGTACTCCAGCAGGTCGAGGGTCCGGCTGACCGATCGTCTCTGCCCACTCTCCCTCAGCCGAGCGGCCTCCTCTTTGGCGTACACCCCGAGCTCCTGGGTGTAGCGCCCATACATCTGGAAACCGACACAGTAAGGTTATTATCTTAAATATTCAATGCACCAACACATTGCACTGGCCCGTCCCACAAGCAAAAGCAGAAAGATTTATTTTTATTTTATTTTTACAAAAGAGAAATTCATTGATCTGACATTTAAACCACCATATTGCTGGTTCAACATTGACCCGAGTAACGTCTCATTGGCTCCAAACTGTTCAACCTTAACTGTGACCCCAACACAACAACCCACACAGACACACACACACACACACACACACACACACACAAATAAAGTCAAGTCAGCAGTACAACAGACAGGACGCGCCACCGCCCAGACACCAGCTCCCCCCTCCATGGTGGTGGACCATAAAGGAGGGCACTAATGATTTCCTCTTAGCCACCCGTTACAACACAGCAAGGCTGTCAAGGATTTTCATTAATTTCATTTCAGCAGCATGAGCGTTGTTGATGAGACATTTTTCTTTCCCGGGGATTAGAAAAGTAAATGTGTATAAAGAGTTTAATTTGTGCCAGGTCTTGTTGCAAGATGTCAGAATCCCTTCCTACCACAGCACATCGACCACCTCGTCACCTGGTCCGACAGCAGCTTCCTTGACCTTAATGTCAGAAAGAGCAAGGAGCGGTGTGGGAGCAGTTGGCTTGTCTTATAGTATGACTCAGGGCAGGAAGTGGAGCAGGACACTCAGTTTAAATAGCTTGGAACAACTATTGACAATCAACTCACCTTTGAGTCTAATGACTACATTGAGAAGAAAGGCAAGGACGAGTCTCTCTCTCCTCAGAAAAATGAGGGCCTGCAAAGACCATGACCATGGTCTACAGGTCACTCGCTGAGAGTATTTTGACCCTAACATTATCTCCTGGTATGAGATCTCTCAATTAGAAAGATGAATTAAGCTGACCCAGGTGGGTAACCAGGCCAGCAAGATCATTGGAAATAAACAATTTCAACTTCAAAGAAGGAGACTCAAGTTCCCCCTAGTCAGAAAAAAATGGGTACAATAAGTAATTGTGCCCTCTGCTGTGACCATCCTAAAAAATAGTCACAAAATGTCAAAATTATATGTATTTTAGCTGTCGTTTTCATCCATCCATCTTCGACCGCTTATCCGGTATCGGGTCGCGGGGGCAGCAGCTCCAGCAGGGGACCCCAAACTTCACTTTCCCGAGCCGTTGTCGTTTTCATGTAATGGACAATAAAAGTTGTCTGATCTTATCTTATCAACAAAGAACATATTTGAACTTCCTAGAATTTAGCGATAACTCTTTAAAGTCCAAACCTTGTGGTACACAGTTGAAGTCCACAGCGTGAGTGGAAAGTGTCAGATGGAAACGGGGAATGACTGAATGTACAGTACTGTAGCCTCATTCCTAAATGCATAGTGTTAGACTATCCCACTTCATAAAAAAGGTGCATCTGCATATGAGAGGGCCATGAGTGTACTACACACTGTTTCTCAAATGGAATACAGTCTGTCGGGCACATTTCAGCAGAATCTGCAAGTCTTAGCTGCAGTGGATTCTCTTTTTTTATAATAATATGATGCACAAGCTTCAACTTTTATTTTGCTTCGTTTGTGCTGCGGTTGCCTTTGTTGTACTTGGTGCTGATATTGGCGGTGTCAACACTAATGTGACCCAAATAACAGTTAATACTGACAAATAAGGCAAAAACATTAAGTATAGAAACGGGTTTAGTATAGAAACCTTATTTGTATGATAAAAATGAGAATTCAAGAGACAGAGAGGGTTAGGCCACACCAACACCAGGGTTTGCAGTGGCGCTAATGGAATTCATTGCATGCTTAAAAAGTAAAAATCCTGATTCATCAACAGGGCACAGATTGGTTTTGCGAGTAGAAGGTGGACACTGGGGCTGTCAGAACTGATTGACTAAATCTCCTTGCATGTCAGGACAAAACAGACCCTGGCAGCAGGCTTAGGTTTCTTGGAACATGGCCCCTATGGCCTGACGGAAGAAAAGTGTTTAGATAACATACACACAGGCACGCCACACCAGAGGTGAAAAGAGTACAAAGAAATTCTACTTAAGTAACTAAGTTCTACTTTGATGAACTTTGACTTGCATGTACAAGTTAAATTACTGGAATAAAAATCTTCAGTAAAAGTAATAAGTGGCTCTTACAATATTTACTTTGGGTAAAAGTCACTTTTTAACAGCGAGGTGAGATATACCTCTTTATATTACTTATTTAATATCTTATTTATATCTGTAATACTTATTTATTTATTCAATTAAATCGCTGTCTTTTGCAATTTGATAAGGACAGAAAGCCATTTTGATGTTAGTTTGCAGACAGATACTTTGCCAAAGAAATGTTAGTGCTTCTTTATTTACCTTTATTTACTGCGTAACAGATGTGATTTAAAATGTAGCAAAGTACAATACTTCAAACAAAACATACTTAAGGGGCAACACCCCAGAAAAAACATTAATTTTCAATTTTGAGTTTTTGGGCAATATTACTCCCATAGCATGTCTTCTTTCAGCCTATTGGAGGAAAAACACAAACAATTCAAAATACACATTAAGGTGTTTATTTTAGAACACTTTGTGTATTTCTACAGGCAAGTTTTTCTTAAATTCAGCAAAAGTTAGCATTAGATAATGCTTCATTTGCATATTTTTACAAAATATTTTAGAAAACCAGCAAGAAATCCTCTTGTTAGACACACTTCCAACCTGGATAGTTATTTGTATGCAGTGATTACATTTTGAACCATCATGTATGCCTTTTGACAAGTTTAGCAATACTTTTGAGCACTAGCTTAACACTATGCATGTGTTAAATATTTCGTGAACCAGTGATTTAGACCACACTTTACTTTAAAGAATAGAAAAGCAAAGACAAAAATCTTCCTGATAAATCCCTATTCTTAAAAATGTACAGCGGCAAAACCAACAGGTATCGGTAGAAAGGATAAATGGACTGAGAAGCCTCAAACTACCTCGCCGGATCCATGTTAAAGTTCAATATAGGAGTAAGAAAGGAATGAACACAGAAAAAAATCAAAGAAGGGAAACATTTGGGTAGCGATTTGGGGTTTCCGACATGAGATGCCAACCGCTGTTCTACCCAAGATGCTATTCTGCATTGCATTCTTGGCCACATTCATGATAGCCAACTCTAAGTTTTAATTACGTAAGGAGACTTCAAAACGCAAGGAAAACTCAAAAGACCCAAAAAAACAGAAGGACAGAAATAGCCTTTCTGAGATGCACCCCCTTCAAACTCGCATCCAAGCAGAGGAAGAAAACAAACAGACCCATCCAGAACAAAGGCATTAGTGGTTGAAAGCCTATCATTATGTTGAGCATAGTCAGAACCGGGCGCTCGGCTGAGCCTCCCTGCCTGGGTTAATTGATCCCAGATGAACGGGTTGTCCTGGATTCATTGTTCTGGCTGCTGGGGCAAAAGCCAGGGCACGGGTGACGAGTTATTCCAGCATTAATATAAGGGGTAGAAGAACCAGGAGACACTACAAAGCAAGATAAAAATGTGACTTGTTGCGAGGCCATAAGGCATTTATACCCAAGAGTTCCACTTTCAAAATTAATCATAGAAAAAAACACAGGTCAATGTCCAACTGACCAACCTGTATTAAAAGTTGGGTTTCATCAGAGAGGTTTTCATTGCAGGTCTGTGTTTGGGTCGGAGCCCCGAGGGCAAGGAGACGGGTTAGACGGAGTACGTTACCATCCCTGCCTTTAACTGGCGACAGGTTAGCCAAGGCAAAAAACATATATATATCAGGGTTGTAAAGATTTGCAGATACGAATTGGTTTCAGGTTGTATTAACACAGATATTACTATACTTATTCATGGACCAAGAATCATCCAATGGCATGATTCTAACATTATGAATCAGCCAATGAGGTCCTTGGTTTACAGAATAAAACATTCACGACTGCTAGGTTTCATTTTTGGAGTAAGCAATGAGAAGATTACATCGTGGCTATTGTAATTTGTACTAGCTGTAGTCCGAGTCATCCATCCATGTGTGCGTGCATAACGTGAGTAGACTGATATGAATAAATATACATAGATACTGTATATATATTTGGGCTTGTTAATTTTATATTGATGTTTATGAAGATGTTCAGTTAGAATAAGAGGTCAGCAGTCCCACTGCCCCATGCCAGATCCCACTTTACCCCCCGCATTAGAGATTATGAGACATTTTAGAAATTCTTCCAGCACTTAAAGAACCAACCTTGTTTTTGTCGGTTGGATTCGTAAAACTTTCACAAACTCATGAGTCATAGCATTTTCTCAAAACACAGGGGATTATCAAATCCTTCAAGAACCGTACACCCGAATTGAGGTCATGAATTTTACACACGACATCAGTGATCAAGGACTTCTTCTAAAAACAACAGAGGATAAGAAAAGTAAGCCATGTTTTATTGATAAGAAAAATCCAGGAAGCAAAGAAAAAAAAAGTGAAGAGAAGAGGAAAGAGAAAAACTAAGGTCCTGATTATCTCCAGGAGCCATTCAAGAAGCTCAGCTGGGAACACACCTTCCCCTGGGGCAGTCACTCAGAATGGTTAATGAGTGATCAGCCCAGCAGGTCATGTTTACAGTGGACACACAAAAAAAGGTTATGGTATTATTTGTATTTATCTATTACAAACAACTCTACTGATTAAACACACAATAGTGTTGTTAAGTGAAGAAACATCTAAAGTCATAAATTAGTACAAACTAAATGTGGGCCCACTGGAACAAGACAAGTGTGTGTGTGTGTGTGTGTGTGATCTTGATCTTGAGTGTATGTGTTATTGAGTGTGTGTGTGTGTGTGTGTGTGTGTGTGTGTGTGTGTGTGTCTCTGAGATCTTGTGTGGCATTGCGTGTGGTCCAATGCCAAAAACTGTACAGACAAACACACACATCAGGCTGAGCCATGATGTGTGTTTTGCCATGGGAACTGCAAATGAGGGAACAAGAACCTAAATATAAGAACGAGACTAGAGAGCTGAACACACACACACACACACACACACACACACACACACAGTTACTTACATCAGCTGATAAGCTCCATGACAGTGTGTTCGCATGTGTCCACTTAAGAGTGTGTAAATGTGTGTGTGAAAAAAATGGAAAAACAACACTGATTTTGATTACTCAAAGATTCAGTGTTGCAGCAAGACATAAAAGGAGACAAGATGGTGTTTTGTTCTTGTCCATCAACCTTCCTTTTACAAGCATTCATCCATCCAATAATAAGTAGAGGAGGGAGTTTAACACACCTTTCCTGCGGTTTCTTTTAAATTGTTTGCCAGTGTGTCAGCACACTGTGGAACAGTAGCAGTGTGTGGCGAATTTTACAGAGAAAACCAGTGAAAATTCCAGAAGTCGAATCTTATTCAAAGACTATCGCATAACAATCAATAGTAATCAAATGCTACTATTCAAATGTGTATTTTTATAAATGTGTTGGCCAGTGTTAGCAAATCTTGACTTTCTCCCACCTACCCGCATCTCAAACAAAATACTTTTGTCACTTCACTTCGGCTGAACAATAGAGTTAGCAGGAGTGAGTAACAGAAGATTCAATATTCCTTTATTTGTTATTTTTATGCACCAGTACCACCTAAAAACAAAGTTGTGTTTCACACATCCAGTAGTCAATGAAGTCAAAACAAGACATTGTCATATCTTAGGGAACGGAGCTAACTTTAGGGTAGTGAGATGTCATAATGCTTCTGTTGTCATTAATTGGCTTATTCTTGTTTACTTACTGCATCACGGCTTAACGTTAATGTTATACAACCTCAGATGGGAGCTTCATGTAGAGAGCTAATGTTGCCCAAAAAAAATCAAAATACGATGTCTAGTGATAAGAGTATACTGGCGTTGTCAGCTCTCGGGCTTCTCCTTGTGGACAAAGCACTGATTCGCTAGTCATGGGCTAGCACTCCACCAATCAGATTAGTCAATGAGTCCAACTGCCCACTGGCCGATTCAACAAGTCAAATCGGCCAAAACGTACTCACGACGGCAGGGAACGTACCGAACAGACTTGAGTCACCGACCTCGCCGGATTGTCCGATGGACAAATGGCCGATGGCCTTAAGGGATGCCAGGAAAAGCAGGCCCCCATTTGAGCGTTTGTAGCATTTTACTAATCACCAGACAGAGCACAAACATGAATGGACCACGCACACAGTGGCAGAGGGAAGACAATCATAATGTAATGTATTGAAAAGGGAAATGGCAAAATTAGTAACCACAAAACCGTGGGAATCAAACAATTAGTTTTTCAAAGAATGTTGTTCAACACTAACACCTTTGTGTTATGCAAGGCATATTTAAGGGGAAGTCCTAGATCAACACATTTTCACTTTAACAGTAATAATAATAGCAATTTCCCCTTGAGCTACACTTTCAAAACTGGCTAAAAACATCCCAAAAAGATCTGGACATTTGATATTTTAGATTTAAGGGCAAGATAAAATAGAAAGACTACACACCTTGTGACCCTGTGCTGAAATGTGACAATGACAAATTGACATTGGTCTCGATGAACCATACATGAGCTGATACATAATTCACAATAGGGTAGTTTTAGTCTACTATGTCTACTTTGATAGTATGCTACATGGCTTTTTTGTCAGGAGTGCAACCATAGGGCAGTATTAGAGACCTGTAAAAAATGGATGTTCTTTATCATAGTGCCATGCGTTGTGTGACCAGAGACCCTTTTAACACCCACCACTGCAAATTCTATGCTTTAAATTGGCTGTCCCTTGTTACACACTCAACGCTTAACTCACTGGTATCAACTCATTTACAAGTCCTTACTAGGCAAACCCCGGGTGTACCTAAGCCTCTCTTGTCACAATAGCTTCACCCACCCGCAGCCTACGCTAAAGCAGTTCCATCTCCTTGGTCACCCCAAAAGCCCACATCTCCTTTGGCCGCCACTCCTTCCATTTCTCAGCTGCAAATCACTGGAACGAACTACAAAACCCCCTGAAACTCTAAGCCCTTATCCCACTAACTGCCTTCAAATCCCATCTGTCTGAGCTCCTGTCTGATCATTGCACTTGCTACCTGTTCTTTCATCCATCTGTCACCCACAAGTTCGCACACCCTTACCCCGATATCTTTGTCACGCCCAATTGCATGTTTGCACAAATGCACATTGCTATCATATTCTGGTATCGCTCTTTTGCACCTTTCATCTGCCTTAATACGCTCAACTGTTTTTCTTTTCTTCCTACCTTTGTATCACACAATTTTAGTACACTCTACATCTCTATCTAGACCACAATTCTGCACTAACTGCATATCAACTCTTCACTACATGTCAGCATTTCATATGAGAGGTCAATTCATATTGACACTGCCTCTTTCATAATGTATATTCTGTGTATATTCTGTGTATGTCCTATATCTACATTAGCACCTAGACCACTATTTGCACTAACTGTTTGACTCTTCACTAAATTCAGCATTTTATATAGACCGTCTATTCATATATACTCTGTTATTATGGACCTGCATCACTAACAAGACAACTATTTCCACTAACCGTAGATTAACTCTTCACTACATCTCAGCAGTGTTATATATTATCTATTCATGGATATTGTGTTGTTATAGCTTTATCACTTTCAATTTCCTCTGACTTACAGTACGTACATCTGCCTTCCACCAGCTTAGTAGTGCCAACCTAATCTGCACTTTATGGAAACTATTGTCTTCTGTTTTCTTGTATTTTATTGTATGTGAAACTCTATGTTTTCTTCCACGCTTATGCTTTTCTTGGCCAGCTTATCGTTGCAAATGAGAACCTGTTCTCAATGGCCTACCTGGTTAAATAAAAAGTTAGATAAAATAAAAATAACTGGCAGTCCAGTAGGAAAATGTGTAAAATCAGCCTTTAAATGTTACTCTTACACACTGCTGTAAGCAGGATTAAGTCACTAAATAAATGCATCTTTTGTATTTTTCACAATCAGCAAGGTACTTTTTTTTTATTTCTAATTTTGCCTTTACAGAACTCTTAGGTGTAGTTCTTAGAAGTTGTATGCATACAAGCACTGATTCCAAATTTACCCTACGAACAGCAGGAATGTGCTCGTAAAATAGATTTAAAGAGAGCATCAAAAAGAGGCCTAAAAGGAGAAAGGCTGAGGGAGGGAGATGTGACAGGATGTACAGTAAATAAAAGGTTTCACAATCTTCATGTGGGGCACGCTGGGAGGGTGGTAGGGTGTGAGTGTGTGGGTGGGTGGGCGGGCAGTTGGGGGGCTAATAGGGAGTCTTGTGTGCTCGTGCCAGGCTGCCATGCCAACCCTCTGGGCCTCTCTTACACCGACCCAGAGCTGGACAAGCAGATGGATAAAAAGAAGGTGGATGGATGGATGGATGGACGGATGAAAATTAAGAGGCAGGAAAAGCTGCAGGAGGGGTTTTGTTCAAAGCAGTGGGGCAATGATGGACAGATTGCAAAGGAAGGAATAAAGAAAAAAAGGAATAAGAGAAGGGGTTAATGTGAGTGTAGGAGGGGGCGTTTGGCGTTATATAAAGAATCCATCCCACAATGTGAGTCGAATTTAGATTTTAACTGCATTCGGGAGGAGGGAGGACTCAGAGAAAGAAAAAAAGATGGAGGGAAGAGAGAGGAAGATTAAAAGTGTGCAGCTGTGAACATCGGAGGAACGGCGGGTGATTAATGATACAACCTTCACACCGGTCTGATGTTAACGCTATATGGAGAGCAAACTTTATACACACACACACACACACACACTAAATTGCAAACAACTATCCAATATCACATGTTTCTTCTCTAGTTCTGGAATATACATATTAATTATGCTCCAGAGTTCCAGTTCAATTAATGAATATTCAGTCCAATAAGCTACAATCTCCCAGGGGTCAATCTAAGCACTCTAACTTCCTCCACACATTGCACACAGCATGAATCTCCCTCCCTCTCTCTGTCCATTGCTGCCTCATTCTCTCTGTCTGTTGCTGTCTCCTTCTCTCAGTCGAGTAATCAGTTCCAATGGCTGGCTGGCAGCTGCACATTGGTATGAGTGCCACGTCTTGATCACTGCCACAAGACATGCTACAGACCCAGCAAAGCACGGTAATTCACCTGTGGACCGTGTGTGTGTGTGTGTGTGTGTGTGTGTGTGTGTGTGTGTGTGTGTGTGTGCAGCAAGTGCACTCTCCTGCCTCATTGAGAAAACCCATATTTACTTGGGCACATTCAAGTCTGCTGGCAAATTGCACTCCTTCTCTTTCCAAACACTTCACTTCCATCAGTCTCCTTCCAAGGCACACACAGATTTGAATGCCAACACGCATATTGATCTGTTTTTGAAACTGCTTTTAGCCAATTAACAAGCATAACTTTCAAGCTGCTATGGTTGCAGTTTTGACATTAGCAATGGGTCAAAATACTGCATGTTTTACAGCAGTTTTACAGTAAAATTCTAAGTTTCATCAGGAAAAGGTTTCAGGTGGTTTAGCAGCTTCTTAAAGCAGAGTGAGTAAAGCTTTCCAAGAAGTTTTGGTATTGCTGAGGAAAAAAAATCTTTCACTAAAGACTGGGAAATCTGGTCAGACATCTGATACGAAAATAACAACAAAAGCATATTATTCGATCACTGTGGTCCAATACTTTGGGCATATTTCAAAGCAAATATTGCCATAATGCTGTTCCTCATAAGTTCCCATAAGTTCTCCATCCCATCCCTCTCTATATACCACATCTCTTTACTGTATCCAACACACACACACACACACACACACACACACACACACACACACACACACACACACACACAGAGA